>NW_026285292.1:75000-105000 GCF_023373465.1 Oncorhynchus keta | reverse complement strand
CACACACACACACACACACACACCAGTGCCAATACGAGACAGAGGGACAACTGTGACACAGCATGAGAGCTGGCCGGAGGTTGACAACCATCAAAACAACAACAACAACACCTTTCTTAAACCTCCACCTAATGCTATGACAAGACAGACAGAGGGGAGATGAAACCAGGTCCACGGTGAGAGAGAGAGAAATAGAGAGAGAGAGAGATTCAAAGAGCTTTGCGGTTAATGTTATCACTACAGAGAGACAGGGGGTGACACTAGAAAACAACTGAGAGAAGACAGAGCGATAAGCAATGAGATAAAAGGAGAGAGAAAAAGGGATGAAACCAGGTCTACAGTAGAAGGGAAAAAACAGAGAAGCTCTGCCATTACCTTTTCGTGCGTCGAAACATGTTGCTACAGGATGCGCTGTGAGGCGCTGCTTTGGCAAACCCACAGGAGACTAGCTGAGCCACACAGACAGACAGACAGACACACAAGCAGCTAGGCAGTCAAGAGGCTGAATACACACTCCACAGCACCAGCATGGCAGCCTGACGGGGAGTGTGTGTGTGTCAGAGAGAGGGAAAGAGAGAGGAGGGAGAGGAAATGTCAGCAGAGCTACAGACAGAGAAAGAGAGCGAGAGAGCGATAAGAGAAAACGAGAGAGGGAGAGCGAGGCAGAGAGGAAGAGAGAAAAAGAGGGAGGGAACAGACTGCCTTGCTTCCCTCTCGGACAGAGGGAGGATTCCGGGGCTGTTCTCAAGGGCAGGAAGTGTAGAGCGATGGAGAGAGAGGGGGGGTATAGAGAGTAATAACAGCAGGGATGTGTGTGAGTGTGAAAGCTATCTGAGGGAGGAGAGCAGAGAGCAGTGGACTGTGGACTAATGTAAATGACAAGACAGAGGAAGAGAGAGAGGGGGAGAGAGAGCAAGAGAGAGGGAGGGAGGGGGATCAGGTGACAACTTGGTGTGTGTGTGAGAGAGAGAGAGAGAGAGAGAGAGAGAGAGAGAGAGAGAGAGAGAGAGAGAGAGAGAGAGAGAGAGAGAGAGAGATGACAGAAGCACGGGTGGTGCAGCTACCAAAACAGAGACTGGTACTTATTGGAGAGCTTGAAACAGCAATTGCAGTAGGAATCGGATGACAACAGCAATAGGATATGTCATATTGTACCCCACCCCTCTCCTACCCCTCTCTTTTATTCCCCTACCTCCCTCTCCTCTCATCTCTTGCTCTCTCTCCGTCCTCCCTCCCTCTCTCCAACAAACAACCACCCTGCCATTTCATTTCACCAACAAATGTATGATGATCTGTGACATCATACATTTGCACTAGATATTGCAGAAATGAAGATTTAGAGGGCAACAACACCACACACACTGCCATGGGAAAACGTCATCATGAGGACACACACACTGCCAAGGAAAAACGTCATCATGAGGACACACACACTGCCATGGGAAAACGTCATCATGAGGACAACACACTGCCAAGGGAAAACGTCATCATGAGGACACACACACTGCCATGGGAAAACGTCATCATGAGGAGACACACTGCCAAGGAAGAACGTCATCATGAGGACACACACACTGCCAAGGGAAAATGTCATCATGAGGACACACACTGCCAAGGAAGAACGTCATCATGAGGACACACACTGCCAAGAGAAAAACGTCATCATGAGGACACACACACTGCCAAGGAAGAACGTCATCATGAGGACACACACTGCCAAGGGAAAATGTCATCATGAGGACACACACACTGCCAAGGAAGAACGTCATCATGAGGACACACACACTGCCAAGGAAGAACGTCATCATGAGGACACACACACTGCCAAGGAAGAACGTCATCATGAGGACACACACTGCCAAGGAAGAATGTCATCATGAGGACACACACACTGCCAAGGAAGAACGTCATCATGAGGACACACACTGCCAAGGGAAAATGTCATCATGAGGACACACACACTGCCAAGGAAGAACGTCATCATGAGGACACACACACTGCCAAGGAAGAACGTCATCATGAGGACACACACTGCCAAGGGAAAATGTCATCATGAGGACACACACACTGCCAAGGAAGAACGTCATCATGAGGACACACACTGCCAAGGGAAAATGTCATCATGAGGACACACACAAGGGAAAATGTCATCATGAGGACACACACACTGCCAAGGAAGAACGTCATCATGAGGACACACACACTGCCAAGGAAGAACGTCATCATGAGGACACACACTGCCAAGGGAAAATGTCATCATGAGGACACACACACTGCCAAGGAAGAACGTCATCATGAGGACACACACACTGCCATGGAAGAACGTCATCATGAGGACACACACACTGCCAAGGAAGAACGTCATCATGAGGACACACACACAAGTTCACAGGCACACGGACACACACACACACACACTCGACAAAATAATTAAACAAATCCGACAGTCCAACTGCAATACTACACACACATACACAAAACACACACAGTCAAGGGAGAACGTCATCATGGAGCGCTGAGATAGGAACAGTGAGCACAAAATGATTCAACAAATCTTATCCACATAGCAAATGAGATGATACTAAATGCTGACCAGGACTGACAGTTGCACAGCAATGCTGATGGGACAAATTCAATAATAGATGTCCCTCTAATGTAGACTAGGGCTGCATCCCAAACGGCACACTATGGGCCCTGGTCAATTAGCGCACTAGGGCGGCATCCCAAACGTCACACTATGGGCCCTGGTCAATTAGCGCACTAGGGCGGCATCCCAAACGTCACACTATGGGCCCTGGTCAATTAGCGCACTAGGGCTGCATCCCAAACGGCACACTATGGGCCCTGGTCAAGTAGCGCACTATATAGGGAATAGGGTGCCATTTGGGACGCAGCCTAGTAGGGAGTCTGAGCTGAGAGGTAAAGGCTGTGGCTGAAATATACAAGAGGGGGAGACAGCACTCGAGCATATCAGTGAAGGGAGATTAATACGGTTGCAGAATTCAGGTAACTTTCCAAAAATCCCCAGGTTTTCCAGATATCCCAGAATCAGCAAGGAATAAGCAGGTAATCCGAAACCTCAAACCAGGATTTATGGACACTAATGATGATTAATGATTAAGTATGTGTGTATCTGTACTGCTTTGCTGACATGGTAGTTTGGGGAAACACAGTAAGCAGAGTTACAGAGAGACAGAGGGAGGAGTCTGATCTTACAGAGAGAGAGAGAGAGAGAGAGAGAGAGACAGAAAGAGAGAGACACTGGGAAAGCGACACAGGGGTTCCTAGCTTCACCCATATTCAGTGTCCTGTTGTGACATCTGCTGCCCTGAGGTAAAGGTCAGAGGTCATGGACAACACCCACCAGGAAGTGACCTGACATGGTGGGGAGGGTCACCGATCACCATGATGATAAAAAAACATATTGTGAGTGACTGGTCCTTAGACCAACTTCAATTTGCTTACCGCCCCAATAGATCCACAGACGATGCAATCGCCATCACTCTGCACACTGCCCTATCCCATCTGGACAAGAGGAATACCTATGTAAGAATGCTGTTTATTGACTATAGCTCAGCATTCAACACCATAGTACCCTCCAAGCTCATTATTAAGCTCGAGGCTCTGGGTCTGAACCCTGCCCTGTGCAACTGGGTCCTGGACTTCCTGACAAGCCGCCCCCAGGTGGTGAAGGTAGGAAACATCACCTCCACTCCGTTGATCCTCAACACTGGGGCCCCACAAGGGTGCGTGCCAAGCACCCTCCTGTACTCCCTGTTCACCCATGACTGCGTGGTCAAGCACACCTCCAACTCAATCATCAAGTTTGCAGACGACACAACAGTAGTAGACTTGATTACCAACAATGACGAGACAGCCTACAGGGAGGAGGTGAGGGCTCTGGGAGTGTGGTGCCTGGAAAATAACCTCTCACTCAACGTCAACAAAACGAAGGAGATGATCATGGACTTCAGGAAACAGCAGAGGGTGCACCCCCCCTATCTACATCGACAGGACCGCAGTGGAGAAGGTGAAAAGCTTCAAGTTCCTTGGCATACACATTACTGACTAACTGAAATGGACCACCCACACAAACAGTGTGGTGAAGAAGGCGCAACAGAGTCTCTTCAACCTCAGGGGGCTAAATAAATTTGGCTTGTCACATAGACCCTCACAAATATTTACAGATGCACAATTAAAAGCATCCTGTTTTCATTCAATTTATTCAAAATCCCACAATGTGATTTTCAGGATTTTTTTTCTCATTTTGTCTGTCATAGTTGAAGTGTACCTATGATGAAAATTACAGGCCTCTCTCATCTTTTTAAGTGGGAGAACTTGCACAATTGGTGGCTGACAAAATACTTTCGGGTGAGGGTTAGGGTTAGGTTAGGGTTAGGTTAGGGTATATACTGTATTCTATACTATTCTACGGTATCTTAGTCACTTAATAATGTTTACATATCTTGCATTACTCATTTCATATGTATATATTGTATTCTGTGCTATTTTACGGTAACTTAGTCACTTAATAATGTTTACATATCTGGCATTACTCAGCTCATGTGCATATACTGTTTTCTATACTATTCTACTGTATCTCATTCACTCAATGTTTACATATCTTGCATTACTCATCTCATATGTGTATACTGTTCTTCTATACTATTCTACTGTATCTTAGTCCGTTCCGCTCTGACATCACTCATCCATATATATATAGTCTTAATTCATTCCTACTTAGATTTGTGTGTATTGGGAAAATGTTGTGTAATTTGGTAGATATTACTGCACTGTCGGAGCTAGAAGCACAAGCACTTCGCTACACCCGCAATAGCATCTACTAACCAACGATCATTTGACCAATAAAATTGGATTTAGGTCCCTTAAACATAGCGTGAATACCACACTGATAGTAACTCACTCACTGGCCACTCTAACCCTTGTCCAAATTGATTACTAGAAAATATCACACACAAACAGATAAATACCAGACATGTCAATGAGTCTGGAAGATGTCACAGACACACACAACAAATACCTCAGCTTTTTGAAACCCTAACACCTACAAACAGCATTTGTGCCCAGAGGCAGAACAGGAAAGACTGCAGACTGCAGAGCATGCAAAATCAAACAAAATGCAAATGAAATGCTTTTTGAAAAAACGCCTCTGCAAATGCTCTATATTCATTCCGTATTCATATCATATTCATTTCACCCATACAATAACAGGTACCTTCTGTGCTACAATGGGATTTTACAGTAAATGTGATGTATTGAGATAAATCTGTGGCTAACATACACACAGCACAGCAGCTAGCTAGGCCTACATGCCACAGTGGCATAATAGCCAGTAGCCACAGATTCAAATCCAGAGAAAAGGAATTTTAAATCCATCTCTACAGGTATAGAGGAGGGAACTCACTATCTACTCCTACAAAAGGTGAGGATATTTAAAACTAGTGCTGGTGTAACAGTTTTCTTCCGTTGAAGGAGAGGAGGACCAAAATGCAGCGTGGTTAGTGTTCAACATGTTTAATATAGACAATAACCGAGAACACTACAAAACAACAAATGTGAAAACCGAAACAGTCCTATCTGGTGCAATGACACAAAGACAGAAGACAACCACCCACAAAGTACCCACAGAATATGGCTACCTAAATATGGTTCCCAATCAGAGACAACGATAGACAGCTGCCTCTAATTGAGAACCAATCTAGGCAACCATAGACATACAAACTACCTAGAAAGGAAACAGCCCCATAAACATACAAAAACCCATAGACCAGACAAAACACATAAATCCCCCTTGTCACACCCTGACCTAACCAAAATAATAAAGAAAACAAAGATAACTAAGGCCAGGGTGTGACAGCTGGGCGATATGGCCAACATATCATATCACCGTATTTTTTTTAAATTGACGGTATGACAATATCTGACAGTATTTATGATTTTAAATGATTACATTTCTAAATGTTCTTTATAAGTAGTGCATGACCTCAGGGTGGCAACATATACATTCTAAGAGTCTTTCTCCATTCTGATTGTTTTATACTTTTCAATTAAACTTCAACCCCAAATATTTTTTTGCATTTTCATACATTTCTGCTTTTCCTGCACTCATTTGAAAACATTTCCACACTGCCATGTAGGGCTGCACGATATGGGCAAACAATCTAAACCTGATTTTGAACCAAATGTTGCAATAGCGATTTTACTTATGATCTAGAGCAAAACACTTGGTGATATGTTGGAATCATGGAAATAGAATGATTATTCTAATTCTATAGATAGAATACAGTTGAAGTCGGAAGTTTACTTACACCTTAGCCAATTACATTTAAACTCAGTTTTTCACAATTCCTGACATTTAATCCTAGTAAAAATTCCCTGTCTTAGGTAAGTTAGGATCACCACTTTATTTTAAGAATGTGAAATGTCAGAATGATAGTAGAGAGAATGATTTATTTCAGCTTTTCTTTCTTTCATCACATTCCCAGTTGGTCAGAAGTTTACATACACTCAATTAGTATTTGGTAGCATTGCCTTTAAATTGTAGCCATTTGACTAGGCTTGGAGTAGAAGCTGTTTAGAAGCCTCTTGGACCTGGACTTGGTGCTCCGGTACCGCTTGCCGTGCGGTAGCAGAGAGAACAGTCTATGACTAGGGTGGCTGGAGTCTTTGACAATTTTTAGGGCCTTCCACTGACACCGGCCCTGGGCCGTGTACTAGGCCGTTCGCACTACCGTCTGTAGTGCCTTGCGGCCCAACTTGCTAAGAAAAGACAAACTAGCTGTTTGCAGACGTAAGCAACACAAACTAATGTTGTAATTATAGAACGCTATTGGATTTCTATGAAGAAGCAAAGTGAAAACAGCATTGTTGTCATCAAAATTGTTGCATGTCCTGCATTGACCATGCAGACGGAACGCAAGTGTCTCATGGTCGAGGAAAAGCAAATGCGCTCCTTGAGTGACAGGGGGCGGGTCTAGGTCTGTGTGGAAAACAGCATGGAGAGAGAGAGAGTGAAGAGAGATGACTCGAGTAGCGAAGTAAACTATAAAAATGGACGTTAAACACGGCATATCACATTTGACAAACCAAACATTCAAATACCGTTATAGAAGGTAAAGTAAAAACCCAAACCGGTCCATGTATCAATACCAGTATATCGTAAAATACGGTATACCTCCCAGCCCTCTTTAAAAACTACCGTAGCCTAGTTTAGATAGAGTAGTATGGTGCAAAATCAAACAGTCTAGTCATTCTGACTCAGCTAATAGATAGAGGACTTTCTATTGAATACAGTACTTAATGACTGTTTAGTAACTGTGTGCAGGTGTACTACTGATATACAAGCCTTTTTCTCCTCACTTCAATTAGTGAAAGAGACACACACTGAGGAAAGGGAAAGCCACAGACAGGGAGAGTGAGAGAGATGAGTCAGAAGAACGATGTAAGTGAGGGAACGCTTCAGCACCATAGAGAGAGAACGATTGAGAGAAAGGAGGAAAGCCTGGAGTGAGGGAACACTTCAGCACCATAGAGAGAGAGAACGATTGAGAAAAAGGAGGAAAGCCCGGAGTGAGGGAACACTTCAGCACCATAGAGAGAGAACGATTGAGAGAAAGGAGGAAAGCCCGGAGTGAGGGAACACTTCAGCACCATAGAGAGAGAGCGATTACGAGAAAGGAGGAAAGCCCGGAGTGAGGGAACACTTCAGCACCATAGAGAGAGAGAGCGATTGAGAGAAAGGAGGAAAGCCCAGAGTGAGGGAACACTTCAGCACCATAGAGAGAGAGAGATTGAGAGAAAGGAGGAAAGCCCGGAGTGAGGGAACACTTCAGCACCATAGAGAGAGAGCGATTGAGAGAAAGGAGGAAAGCCCGGAGTGAGGGAACACTTCAGCACCATAGAGAGAGAGCGATTGAGAGAAAGGAGGAAAGCCCGGAGTGAGGGAACACTTCAGAACCATAGAGAGAGAGCGATTGAGAGAAAGGAGGAAAGCCCGGAGTGAGGGAACACTTCAGAACCATAGAGAGAGAGCGATTGAGAGAAAGGAGGAAAGCCCGGAGTGAGGGAACACTTCAGCACCATGGACAGCAACACACACAAGCTCTCAGAATTTCAAGCTACATGTCACTACGATCCCGAGTGTGTGTGTATGTGTATGAAAGTGAGTCTGCATCCTTTCAAACCCCCATTTCTCACATGCTGACAACTTCTAACCCCTCTCTCCAGAAACATGTGAAGTGTGAAGAGACTTCATATAGTGCTGCTATTTCAGAGCTCAACTGTGCATGAGATTGTCAGTGTGTCGGGTTTACAAGAAAACCCTCCCAAAAAGTTGTGTGGGGTATAAAGCTTCATGGGGCAAAACCAATTTCTGTCCAGTGAACTGACGTTAGAAGACTGTGCATACAGGCACATTCATGTGGAGGCAAATCAAATAAACCCCAAGCTTGGAGTCACCTGAGCATCAGTTTAGATTTACAATTTACAATTTATACGTTCACAGGGGCTAAAATATGTTCCCTTTTACAGAGTACTGCTTTTCTATGTTTCTCCCAAACATAACACATGTACACATACACACCAAGGCACTACAAAATGAACCCAAAACGTAAACTCACCTGCTACTTTTTCGAGGCAGAGGCAGATCCTTCTGGAGAACAAGAGAGAGGGACAGAGAAAGAGAAGAGGGAACACAAATAAAATATCAGATTAGTGTTATACACTCTTAGAAAAAAGGGTTCCAAAAGGGTTCTTCAGCTGTCCCCATAGGAGAACCCTTTTTGGTTCCAGGTAGAACCCTTCAGAACCCTTTGTTTCTTAGTGTATAGTTATATATACTGTACATTGTACAGTATATAGACACAATTAACCCTTTAGTTTAGGGGCCATTGGGGCAATATACTGTTGTAAGAAGGTGCCTAACCCCAACAGCCTCTTGCCATATCTGTAACTTCAAACACTTCATACTCTAAATCCAGCTTCCCCAACCCTTCAGTGATGACATATTACATTATTATTACCACACTCACAGGCTGAGTGGAGCCAGTCATTTCCAAAATGGTCGCCCTGTTTACAACATTGGGGACAGAGAAGCAGGAAACTAACGTGATTACGATCCATTGGGATTGATCCGAGAGAGAAACACTCTCCTAAAGTCTCCATGTTGTGCTCCCTTAACACGATCCCCAGTCCAGGATCATATTACAGTACTGTTTCTATTATAAGGCAATAAAAGGACATTTTATGAAGTTATTCTATAGATAAACTGCTGTTCTCCTGACGCTCCTGTCAGTTTCTATCAGGAACAAGGACAGCATGAGAGTTTATCTCCTCCCACGCAGAACCAATACCGTATGTGTGTGTGTGTGTGTATGCATGTGTAGTGTGTGTGACCAGAGCCCTCAACAAAAGTAGTGCAAAATATAGGGAATAGGGTGCCATTTGCAATGCGCAACCATAGTCTAACCTTGTCCCCAGACTAGTGTGCATTAGGGAGGAAGTGTGGTTGTGGAGACAACAGACGAACTACAGTGTATACAGACCCCAGGTGGCTGGTTGCACCTTTATTTGCGAGGACGGGCTCATAGTAATGGCTAAAACAGAATAAATGTAATAGCATCAAACACTTCGTTTCCATGTGGTTGATAAAATTCCATTGACTCCATTCCAGCCATTATTATGAGCCGTCCTCCCCTCAGCAGCCTCCTGTGATAACATAGCCCCAGCTAGAGAACATTCACAGTCCCTTCTGAATCTCCAATCCATGTCTCGTCTCTTTGCCCTTGTTGACTTGCCCTCTAACATCTGATAGCATTGGATAAGCATCAGCTATATACAGATGTAGGATCTTAATTTCAGCCAGTTCGCTACAGCAGGAAAATAATCCAGCAGCAACATGAAATGTAAATTATTATGTGGATTATAATTAATGGACATTTTTGTAGGGGTTGATACTTTTTTAATGAAGGAAAATCAAGCCTGAAATTTCTAAGTGGAAATTCCAAACTTCATAAGCATGTTTAAAACCTGCAACAGGTTGATCAAATTAAGATCCGACATCTGTATGATGCTATAAGCATGATCTCTTATACCTATTCTAAAGCTTTTAAATCCACGAGGGGACAGTCAACAAAGGCATAGACAGGGTGGGGACTGGGGCTAGAGTATCAGAACACTCCACTTCTCTCAAAGGAAAGTGACATCATTCACCTTCTTCGTTCTCCCTGGGATATGTTACATCATCAAGGACACAGACAGGAAGTGACCTAAACTGATGTGACTAAAATGGAGCTCTGCGTGGCGCCTTGGAGCAGGACTAATGGATGGGGGGGAACATTTGTGTGTGCGTGAGTGCATGCATGTGTTTGTATATGTGTGTGTGCATGTGTGTGTGTTACCATAGGCCTTTGAAATCCACCTTGACTACAGTATCAACCTTGAGATCTCTCAGGTCTGTTGAATGGAGAGAATGTATAAAGGAATGGATGAGGAGAATACGAAAGAAAAACTATGCTGTAAAAAAATGAAAAGAAGGACAGCAGCAAACAAAGGAAGGACACACTGACATAATCTAACTTGACTAGGATGGACAACATGGCAAAATATTAAGTAATGGCTAGGAAGGACAACATGGCAAAATATTAAGTAATGGCTTTGAAGGACAACATGGCAAAATATTAAGTAATGGCTAGGAAGGACAACATGGCAAAATATTAAGTAATGGCTAGGAAGGACAACATGGCAAAATATTAAGTAATGGCTTTGAAGGACAACATGGCAAAATATTAAGTAATGGCTTTGAAGGACAACATGGCAAAATATTAAGTAATGGCTTTGAAGGACAACATGGCAAAATATTAAGTAATGGCTTTGAAGGACAACATGGCAAAATATTAAGTAATGGCTTTGAAGGACAACATGGCAAAATATTAAGTAATGGCTTTGAAGGACAACATGGCAAAATATTAAGTAATGGCTTTGAAGGACAACATGGCAAAATATTAAGTAATGGCTTTGAAGGACAACATGGCAAAATATTAAGTAATGGCTTTGAAGGACAACATGGCAAAATATTAAGTAATGGCTTTGAAGGACAACATGGCAAAATATTAAGTAATGGCTTTGAAGGACAACATGGCAAAATATTAAGTAATGGCTTTGAAGGACAACATGGCAAAATATTAAGTAATGGCTTTGATGGACAACATGGCAAAATATTAAGTAATGGCTAGGAAGGACAACATGGCAACATATTAAGTAATGGCTAGGAAGGACAACATGCAACATATTAAGTAATGGCTAGGAAGGACAACATGGTAATGGCTTTTAAGTAATGGCTACAACATGGCAAAATATTAAGTAATGGCTAGGAAGGACAACATGGGAACATATTAAGTAATGGCTAGGAAGGACAACATGGGAACATATTAAGTAATGGCTAGGAAGGACAACATGGGAACATATTAAGTAATGGCTAGGAAGGACAACATGCAACATATTAAGTAATGGCTAGGAAGGACAACATGGCAACATATTAAGTAATGGCTAGGAAGGACAACATGGGAACATATTAAGTCATGGCTAGGAAGGACAACATGCAACATATTAAGTAATGGCTAGGAAGGACAACATGGGAACATATTAAGTAATGGCTAAGGAAGGACAACATGGGAACATATTAAGTAATGGCTAGTAATGAAAGGACAACATGCAACATATTAAGTAATGGCTAGGAAGGACAACATGGGAACATATTAAGTAATGGCTAGGAAGGACAACATGGGAACATATTAAGTAATGGCTAGGAAGGACAACATGGAACATATTAAGGACAATGGCTAGGAACAACATGGGAACATATTAAGTAATGGCTAGGAAGGACAACATGGGAACATATTAAGTAATGGCTAGGAAGGACAACATGGGAACATATTAAGTAATGGCTAGGAAGGACAACATGGGAACATATTAAGTAATGGCTAGGAAGGACAACATGGGAACATATTAAGTAATGGCTAGGAAGGACAACATGGGAACATATTAAGTAATGGCATATTAAGGAAAGGACAACATGGGAACATATTAAGTAATGGCTAGGAAGGACAACATGGGAACATATTAAGTAATGGCTAGGAAGGACAACATGGGAACATATTAAGTAATGGCTAGGAAGGACAACATGGGAACATATTAAGTAATGGCTAGGAAGGACATATTAAGTATGGCTAGAAGGACATAACATATTAAGTAATGGCTAGGAAGGACAACATGGGAACATATTAAGTAATGGCTAGGAAGGACAACATGGGAACATATTAAGTAATGGCTAGGAAGGACAACATGCAACATATTAAGTAATGGCTAGGAAGGACAACATGGGAACATATTAAGTAATGGCTAGGAAGGACAACATGGGAACATATTAAGTAATGGCTAGGAAGGACAACATGGGAACATATTAAGTAATGGCTAGGAAGGACAACATGGGAACATATTAAGTAATGGCTAGGAAGGACAACATGGGAACATATTAAGTAATGGCTAGGAAGGACAACATGGGAACATATTAAGTAATGGCTAGGAAGGACAACATGGGAACATATTAAGTAATGGCTAGGAAGGACAACATGGGAACATATTAAGTAATGGCTAGGAAGGACAACATGGGAACATATTAAGTAATGGCTAGGAAGGACAACATGGGAACATATTAAGTAATGGCTAGGAAGGACAACATGGGAACATATTAAGTAATGGCTAGGAAGGACAACATGCAACATATTAAGTAATGGCTAGGAAGGACAACATGCAACATATTAAGTAATGGCTAGGAAGGACAACATGGGAACATATTAAGTAATGGCTAGGAAGGACAACATGCAACATATTAAGTAATGGCTAGGAAGGACAACATGGGAACATATTAAGTAATGGCTAGGAAGGACAACATGCAACATATTAAGTAATGGCTAGGAAGGACAACATGGGAACATATTAAGTAATGGCTAGGAAGGACAACATGCAACATATTAAGTAATGGCTAGGAAGGACAACATGCAACATATTAAGTCATGTTTAGGAAGGGCACATATTAAGTAACAGCTAGGAAGTGAAACATAGGATTAGGAAGGTCAAGTGATGGCTCCCTCTATATGAAGTCAATCATCTATTAAACCTCCCACTTTTATCGTGTATCTGTGAAATCTCCCATGAATTTGGGTAACGTCCCAAATTGCACCCTATTCCTTATTTAGTGCACTACTTTTGACCAGGGCCCATAGGGTTCTGGTCAAAAGTAGTGCACTTTATAGGGAAAGGGTGGCATTTGGGACGCACATATTGTCAGTATCCTGATTGTGTGTGCTGTCATACAGGTCATACAAGCACCCTGGACAAATGTTAGAATGGACAATACAGACCACTAGACCCTAGTAATATATTCAGTCATGTCTAACAAACATGGGCAAAATAACCAACTACTGTAGAACTAAATGTATTAGCAAATAGAAGAACATAACTACATGTATTGGTAGTACAGTACATTAACTGGATATTTCATGGGTTAAACTGTTGAAACTGGAGTAACATTGCATGAATTCAGTGAGTCATCATGGTTATGCCTAACTGTGAGGAGCCATTTCCTGATTTCCTGATAGTGGATAAGAACCCCATCACAATGACAGACCTCCTGTGTCTCTGCATTTCAGCCTTTCCACATGTTAATCAATGAACAGACACACCCACACAAACACTGTAGTGTACACACATACACACACACTTTAGTGTACACAGGTACAGACACGGACACGCACAGCCTGTAGTGTACACAAATAAACACACGCACAGACATACACTGTAGTGTACACACATACATCTCCCCACACCCCTCTCAGGCTCTCTCACTCAATTATGCATGTGGACCTCCATGCTATTATTTGTCATTAGCGGTTAAGTGCGAGTCCTTTCTGTGAGTTCCCCCCTCAGTCGCTCTGTTCTTTCATAAGATGAAACACACCATCCAAAACAGATTCACTTCTCAGCTGAGACAATCACAAAAGGTATCGCGACTCGTACAGCATTTAATTCCTCAACATTTCTTTAGCTCATAATTACCCACAGAGAGAGAGGGGGGTGTTTGAAAAGAAAGAACGCCTTTTCAGTAAAATGCCAACTGCCAACACTTTGAAATAAACATGGACATAATCATAACATTTCTCTGTAGTTGGTACGCTGGGGCTCTGAAACTAAGAGTTCTTTGCTGGCAGAAAATATTACACTATGGCCCTGGTCAAAAGAAGTATGCTATATAAGGAATTGGGTGCCATTTGTCATTTGAGAGTTTGACAAAAAAACAAACCTTTTTAAGTAGTAATATGCACGCAAATAAAACACTCAAATAAATGTAGCCAGTTACAGTTCCTTGATTTTGTGAATGTCATCCCTGTTACTCAGCTTAATATTCTAACAGCTCACTTGTACAAGTATCTTTAATGACCTTTAGTGGAAAAGATTAGACTATGTCTGTGTTTCAAATGGCACCCTATTCCCTACATCGTGCACCACATTTGACCATAGTGTACCATATAGCAAATAGGGTGCCATTTGGGTCGCATGGTGAATGTGGGCGTGGATTCATGTAGTACAAGTCTCTCTGACACTGTCAAGAACCAATAAATCAGCATTACCTGATATAATAGAATATCACTATGCTTGCACTTTCTTCTCCCCTGCAGAACAACTTCAGCTGTCTGATGATAATCTTAGGCTACTAACATCTAAAGGAATCCTATAAGATAAAAACAGCAGATAAAACATTCAGTAACAAGAGTCAGCCACAGTAGCCATTCTGTTTCCTTTCAACATTCCCAACAGTGAAATTACAAATGAATTACAAAGGGTTTTTAACTTCAACAATCAACTTTTGTATTGGATAGTCTAGGCCTTACAAGTTTAGCCTCTTTTTTTGTCAGTGACTGACAGTAGTATACTGGCTGCGTCCTCTCTCCTCTCAAATGATCCAATTCTGATCCCTTCCTGTTAAGGAAATTGAAAGTTGGCAGCTTGCCCAGAATAGAGTTGGACCACCTATCATCCCACTCAAGGTTGTAACTACAGTACATACAGTTTACCATAATGAAGACTGATGTCGTGAGAAGAGTGACTGCTGCTGCTGCTACTGAGTCAATCAGTCCTAAAGGAAACACTGTCACCTATATTGACACGATCATATTGTCATTACCGTAATATGACTGACTGACTGACATACAGGGTTGCAAATTTTGGGGAATATTCAGAGGTGAAATTAACGGGAATATATGGGAATTAATGGAAATATATGCAAATGAATATTAATACCATTTAAATGTAGATGTTTTTTGCATTGGATATATTTACCTTATCATATGGAGACAGAAATATAAAGCTTTAATTAGTTCAATTTGTAACTAAATATATTTTTTTATTTCTATTGGAAGGATTTAATCATCTGCAATTATGTCTACTTATGATAAGGTAAAATGAGTTGACTCTTCACATGGATGATTTCACTGAACAACAAAAGAAAGGGAATATTGAATGATCCCCAATGATCCATCGCATCTCCCAAAAATATTTTCAACATACATCTGTAAAATGATAGCCTAGAAACTAAAGCTTTGGTTGTCTTCCTCTCAGGCTTCCATATCTTCTCCCTGGACCTCATCTTCACTGTCACTTTCCAACCTTGTTGAGGATGAATCATTGTCAGGCTCAAAAAGCCAAAAATTTGCCTGGATGGCCATCAATTTTTCAACCCTTGTATTGGTCAGCCTGTTGCATGCTTTGGTGTGTGTGTTCCCAAAAAAGGACCAGTTGCACTCTGAGGCGGCTGATGTTGGTGGGATTTGGAGGGTGATGGAGGCAACAGGGGAAAGAGCCTCAGATCCACAAAGTCCCTTCCACCAGGTGGCTGATGAGATCTGTTGGCACGACTGCCATGTTGCATCTCCATCCCAAAGCCCTTGCTTGGAAGTGTACTTCGCCAGACTGCCAAGAACCTTGCCCTCATCCAGGCCAAGGTGGCGAGACAAGGTAGTGATGACACCATAGGCCTTGTTGATCTTTACACCAGACAGGATGCTCTTGCCAGCATACTTGGGGTTCAACATGTATGCTGCGGCGTGTTTGGGCTTCAGGCAGAAGTCTTCATGCTTTTTGATGTATTTCAGAACTGCAGGTACCTCTGCATGCAGCAATAGTGAAGTGGCAGGGCAGTACGGATTTCTTATCTTACATCTGCAAGCAGAGTCTGAACATCAGACAGGATGGCATTGTCTCCCTCAATCCGTGCAATGGCTACTGCTATTTGTTTCAGGAATTTGACGCTGCTTACCACTCTCTCACAAAATACATCATCCAGGAGGATCCTCTTGAAGGGGCTGTCCATATCGGCAGACTGTGATACGGCCATTTCTTGAAGAGACTCTTTCCCCTCCAAGAGACTGTCAAACATGGTGACAACACCACCCCAATGGGTGTTGCTGGGCAGCTTCAATGTGGTGCTCTTATTCCTCTCACTTTGCTTGGTGAGGTAGATTGCTGCTATAACTTGATGACCCTCACATACCTTGGCTCTCTTGTAGTGTATCCATTGTTTTCAGTGCAATGATGTCCTTGAGGGGCAGATTCAATGTATGAGCAGCACAGCCAATGGGTGTGATGTGAGGGTAGGACTCCTCCACTTTAGACCAAGCAGCCTTCATGTTCGGAGCATTGTCTGTCACCAGTGCAAATAACTTCTGTGGTCCAAGGTCATTGATGACTGCCTTCAGCTCACCTGCAATGTAGAGACCGGTGTGTCTGTTGTCCCTTGTGTCTGTGCTCTTGTAGAATACTGGTTGAGGGGTGGAGATGATGTAGTTAATTATTCCTTACCCACTAACATTCGACCACCCATCCGAGATGATTGCAATACAGTCTGCTTTCTCTATTTGCTTGATCTTCACTTGAACTCAGCATCCAGCAAATGAGTAGATAAAGCATTGGATGAGTTGGATGGGTGAATGCTGGGCGAAGAACATTCAGAAATCTCTTCCAATACACATTGCCTGTGAGCATCAGAGGTGAACCAGTTGCATACACAGTTCGAGCAAGACATTCATCAGCATTTCTCTGACTACGTTCCTCCATTGAGTCAAAACAACTTCTGATTCCAGGAGGACCATGAGCTGTTGCTATCGATAAGATGCATGGTACATCATTTTCACCTTGAATAGAAGTAGAGGGACTTTTGTCAGAGGCTGCTTGTTGTGAGCGTTGAGGAAACTTCATGCACTTGGCCAAAGAATTCTTCACATATGATTTGGCACAGTTTTTGCAAATGTACACAGCTTTTGCTTTTATATTAGCTGCAGTGAAATGTCTCCACACATCAGATAGTGCCAGTGGTATTTTCCTGTAAAGAAAAAAAAAACATTTCTGCAGCCTTGACGGTTCCCAAGAACACAGTGGCCTCCCTCATTCTTAAATGGAAGAAGTTTGAAACCACCAAGACTCTTCCGAGAGCTGGCAGCCCGGACAAACTGAGCAATCAGAATAGAAGGGCCTTGGTCTGACAGGAGCCTGACAGGAGTCTTCGTCGCTCCTAGTGATTACTTACCCACACACACAAACAAGCAAGCAAAGACACAGAGATGCCTGTGTTATACTGGCTTATGGAAGTGGCCTAGGGAGAGGATTAGAGTTGAGAATACACACTCACTCACACGCACACACACACACACACACTACACTGTCTGTCTGGGTTTGAGTCCTTGACCTCTGCCCCCTTCTTGTCCCCTGGCACTGACTACCCCTTGCTTCTCTTGCTTCACCCACCCCCTCTACACCCTTTGGCAGTGACAAGTGAAAGTGGAGCCAGCCTGGGGAATGACCAGCCACTTTACTGAGGCTGGGGTCGAGCCAACAGAAGCTGCCCCTGCCCTCTATGTGTGTGTGTGTGTGTGTGTGTGTGTGTGTGTGTGTGTGTGTGTGTGTGTGTGTGTGTGTGTGTGTGTGTGTGTGTGTGTGTGTGTGTGTGTGTGTGTGTGTGTGTGTGTGTGTGTGTGTGTGTGTGTGTGTGTGTGTGTGTGTGATGGCCCCTTGGCTGTTTTGGTTGTCCTTCCCTCTGTGCAAAGAGCTGTTAGCCTAGTCTTACCATTAGTCCTATTATTAGTCCTATTATTAGTCATACCATTAGTCCTCTTATTAGTCCTATCATTAGTCCTATCATTAGTCCTATCATTAGTCCTACCATTAGTCCTATTATTAGTCCTATCGTTAGTCCTATCATTAGTCCTATCATTAGTCCTACCATTAGTCCTATCGTTAGTCCTATCATTAGTCCTATCATTAGTCCTATTATTAGTCCTATCGTTAGTCCTATCATTAGTCCTTTCATTAGTCCTACCATTAGTCTACTAGTGCCTGGTAATGGGCTTTAAGAGTAGAGGAGGACCACATCCTCACATATCCCACTAGTATTTAGCCTGTGTGTGGATATTGATGTCTTGAATGGGAACGGGTTTCCACTCAAGACACACACACACTCACACACACAAGAATGAATGTGTACACACACACGCATGCACGAATAGACACATCCACGCTCACGCACACACACTCCATTGAGAATTTAGCTAATTATCATATGTGCTGGTTTGACTTGCAAATGTCTGTCTGTCTGTCTGTCTGTCTGTCTGTCTGTCTGTCTGTCTGTCTGTCTGTCTGTCTGTCTGTCTGTCTGTCTGTCGAGAGAGCTTGTGTGTGTGTGCATATATATGTATGTGTATATACTGTTTGTCTGAATGCATACATTCTGTGTGTATGGCTGCCCGAAAGAGATTCTGATTATTATGATGATTGTTTTTTTTACAAGAAAAGGCCATAAGGTCCTCATGGAATAACAGGAACATTCATAAGCTGTTCCTAGAATTCAGCATCTCTGCTCAAACTTCTAAGAAAATGTCTTCTAGAACATTGTAACATTTTATGGTGTTTAATCAGGTTTTTAGTACTATGGCCCATGTCAGGCTTGGTGGAATTATCTCTGATGGTCACAGGGGACAGGAGGGTCCCATCGAGCAGGGTTCTGCCCCCCCCAAAAAAAAAAAAAAAAATGTGCATCCAGGGAGGGGGCCCAGGACCTAGGAGGGGGAGATTAACTAGACATGATTTGCTTCCTGTAGTAAGTGAATATAATCCCCCTAGGAAAAAGTAGTTACTGTCATGCAGCATGAGCTAATGCATCAAATTGTAACTTGATATTCCATTAGTCTCCTGCATTAGGCATAGGGGCTAAGGCTAGCCAATTTAGAACATAGTTTGTTTTCATTTGTTTGTCAAATATTATGTACCTTTGAATATATTATTTTACTAGTTTAAATCTTAGTTGCTACATCCACTTTTGGAAACATAAATTAATAATACCAATTGATTATTGAAGAATATAATTTATCTCATGAGCTTAGTTCAACTGTTGTGGGCATACCCCATCAGAACCCAAAATATAAGCTTGTTTTACTCCAATGTTTGTAAACAATATAAATGTAAATTATTCAACTGTTGTGGGCATACCCCATCAGAACCCAAAATATAAGCTTGTTTTATTCCAATGTTTGTAAACAATATAAATGTAAACAAACACTGTATAGCCTCAAAACATGGTTAAAACTCTAATGTTGACATCATGGATGTTCATCCTTTGCATCGATAGATCTAACGTTATGAATATGATAGTAGCTACATTTCTCAAGGCCCATCCCTAAACGTTTTACCAAGACAAAGGCAGGGAGTCGCTTTGTTTTTGTTCCTTTTAGGGATTCTCGCTTTAATGTTTTTTTTTTTTTTTTTCGTGATCCAATTTTTGACGAAAATATTTGAAACAAGAAAGTTCTCACCTGGAGCCTCCGACGTCGAATGATTCCAGAGTCATCCATGGCAGTGGCGGGAACATGCGAGTCGCGTGCTTTGGAGTAGTATCACCTGGTCTCGTGGCCCCAGTGTGGTCGCCTGGTGTCTCCAGGTAACGGGACAGGGCATGGAGTTCCCGCGTGGCACTGGCTGCCTGCGGTACACTGGCCAAGAACACTCCGGTCTCGCTCCACTTCACTGGTGCGACAAAGCCTCTAGTCTGCTCAACTCACAAACCAAAAACCCATTCCGCCCAACTAACATCTGGTCCTGTACCCTAAACAGCTGCTCTAGCAAGTGCTAATGAAGCAAGTTCCTGAAGGTACCAGCATGTCCTTAATGTCCTTAATACATTGGACTATAGAGAGGAGCCTGAAGTAGGCTAGTCGAATTTGAATTGTAGCCCACTTTTTAAAATGTAGGCTAACACACACATTAAATTAAAATGTATAGACAGAAATAGCATAACAATTATGGAAAGTACTTTAGGTTAAAAGTAGCACACGTTCAGTAGTGGTTTTCATATGATTATAATTCTTAAATTATTTGATTGAATGTCTGTTGTTTATTTCCATGTTTGTGTTTATTCCTATGGTGATGTTTTCATTGCACTGTGGATGTACATTCACTTTAGCAATTCGGGATTGCTATCCATGTGTTTAATTAATCTGGTGTCCAAAAGCTCCCTTTATAACGCAGTTGTTGTTATAATAGCCTAATGTAGACTACTGTAAACTACTAGCATATGCAATGGAGAAACACGCCTTATAGGCTACAATCATAGCTACAGTAAAATGTATGCAAATTGAACCTCCGCGCGCAGATCAAGCGACACGTGTACGCGTCTTCGAATCCTGCCAACACGCAAACCCCATCCGGTACAGTCGTTTGACATCTGTTAGATGTTCTATGGATTCCCATAAGGAGAAAAACATGCAACCTTATACATTAATTTCTGATCCATGCTGAATACTACCTCAGAGTTTACTGCTATGAACAATCCTTGTGTTATCCCACAGATTAGGGCTATTAGCTACATACCGTTTCCTCATCTCACCCGCTCGCAGGTACTGCCATATTATTTTCTGAACGTGTCACTCTCATCCCTTTTAGTTTTAATATCCACTGTATAATGATGTTTACCCTGAAGGCGATGTGGTTTGTAATATATATCGTGATATATCTCTCGCCATTCCATTCCCTACCTCCCACCCCCTTCTAAACACAACGAAATCACGTTTGGTTTGTTAACCCCTCAGCGACCAGATTTCCCCTCCCTCCCCTGAATCTCCTCGCCATTCTCCATAGTGGAGAGAAATGTAGGTCGTATAGCCAGCCATATGTAATGTAGGTATGTATCACTTTAAGGGACAGGCATTGTTGTATTAAACCTTAATATAAAAGACAGAAGTCAGAGCCATCTACAGCTATATAAATCATGATGTGAAATGCTAAATAGTTAACAGTCAAGTTAATTGAACATAATGTCCTACGAAAAATAAAGCAAGCCTTCAGTTGCATAAAATATGAATTATTAACCATAGATAAGACTTCCCTTTCATCCCATGACACTGCAATATTACATATTACTGTCTCACAGAGTTTAGGTCAGAACATTCACTGTCTGTCACCTTCGGAGGAACATTATACAACCAAACTCCCACCATTTGTTAAGGTTAAAGGGTTATGATGATTGTTAGATATCAACAAGGCTGTATCTATCTCCAAGTGGGCAGCTTTGACCTGTTTTTAGCCCTGATTTGGTAATTGGATACGTAAACGAGTCATATACAGTACAGTTTAATTAGATCTTTAGAAAGAGGAGAGGCTCTGTGATACAATATGTTTGTTTTTTTATCAGATTTTTTAAGCTAAACTTGTTGCCTGATTAACCTCTGGTGGCAGAGCATTCCATGATGACATAGCTCTATACAAACACTACCGGTCAAAAGTTTTAAAACACCTACTCATTCAAAGGTTTTTCTTTATTTTACTATTTTCTACATTGTAGAATAATAGTGAAGACATCAAAACTATGAAATAACACATATGGAATCATGTAGTAACCAAAAAAGTGTTAAACAAATCAAAATATATTTTATAATTGAGATTCTTCAAATAGCCAGCCTTTGCCTTGATGAGAGCTTTGCACACTCTTGGCATTCTCTCAATCAGCTTCATGAGGTAGTCACCTGTCCAAAGCTGCAAGGCAAAGGGTTTCAATTAACAGGTGTGGTTGAGAGAATATTCCAAGAGTGTGCAAAGCTGTTATCAAAATCATCAAGGTTCTAAAATGTTGACCTGCAGTTCTAAGAAGAGTCTTGGTGGTTCCAAACTTCTTCCATCTAAGAATGATGGAGGCCACTGTATTTTTGGGAACCTTCAATGCTGCAGAAATGTTTTGGTAAAATTCCCCATATCTGTGCCTTGACACAATCCTGTCTCAGAGCTCTACGGACAATTCCTTTGAACTCATGGCTTGGTTTTTGCTCTGACAAGTATGGAAATAAAATAGGCAGGTGTGTGCCTTTCCAAATCATGTCCAATCAAATTAATTTACCACAGATTGAATCCAGTCAAGTTGTAGAAACATCTCAAGGAATGTCAATGGAAACAGGATGCAACTGAGCTCAATTTCGAGTCTCATATCAAAGGGTCTGAATACTTGTGTAAATAAGGTATTTCTGTTTTTTATTTGAAATACATTTTCTAATATTTCTAAAAAACTGTTTTTGCTTTGTCATTATGGGGTATTGTGTGTAGTTTGATTAGACATTTAAAAATATATATATTTCAGAATAAGGCTGTAACTTAACAAAATGTGGGAAAGTATGTCTGTTTGAAGTGTATGAAAATAGATTATACAAGTGGTTAGGCATTTTCAACACACATGTGTTTCTTAAAAAGACTAGAACATACGTATTCAATTACTCCTCAACCCTCAGCCATGAAAGACTATCATGCATGTTGATGATGTTGGTTCTATGTGTCCAGTTAAGGGCAAGGCGTTCTGCTTTGTTTTGAGCCACTGTCAGACCCTGAACAACTAATACAGTTGATCTTTGTGTTAAAAACGCAGAACATCTTTTTACAACAGACACACCCCTCCCCATCTTCACAACAGATTTGTCAATATGTGGACACACATTCTTATAGGCTTTGATTACAGACATGGTAAATAGGGGTGGCGATGCAGTCTGCTA
The DNA here is from genome assembly GCF_023373465.1 of Oncorhynchus keta. Classification (NCBI taxonomy): domain Eukaryota; kingdom Metazoa; phylum Chordata; class Actinopteri; order Salmoniformes; family Salmonidae; genus Oncorhynchus; species Oncorhynchus keta. Next base: position 81,850 of record NW_026285292.1, on the reverse strand, counting down.
CCATTCTTAATCATTTCCCATCTAGGCTGTCTATACCTGGTGGGTTATCATTATTGATGGATAACAATTGTTTTTCCATCCCTTCCACACAAACTTGACCAAATTCAAAACAGCAATCCTTTTCTTTCATTATTAGATCTTCAATACACAAATATGATGGTTCAATGTTCAATGTTGTCATTTCACTTCTCAGTTTGTCCACTTTACCGGTGAAATAGTCATTGAAATTATTGGCTTTATCAAAAGGTTTTGTTATAAATGACCCATCAACCTAATGATTTGAGTGATCATTGACTTGGTGTTCTTGTTCTCTCTGTCACCAAGGTTACTGGATGAGGACAAGGGCATGTTGCTGAGGGAAAGACAAGTACAAAGTTCATCATGCCCACACAATGTGATACAGTATAAGTATATATTTAGTGTCAGTATGACATTTCATTGTTAAACATTGCCACAATATAAGAGATGCTTACATCAGACACACTTGCAAAGCATACACACACAAGATCTCTCTCAATCTCAAACCATGCCAATGAAAAATGAAATGGTTTAAGACTATCAAACTGTTGTTGCCTTAACAAACGCTTCATCCACCAGTAAAAAATGTGTCAAATAAACACAATTCTTCGCCAATTTAAGAGGGCAGCTGGTTCCGATCCAGGTTTATAGGGCTGAAGACAGAGGAACTTAGTGGCTTTTAGCATCATTGCCTTAATGGTCTCTGTCTGTCCGTCCATCTGTCTGTCTGTGTACAACTTCACTGCATGGCCGGTAGCTCACAGTGACAGCATGTCATTTGGCTGCTCTGAATGCTTCTCTCAGGTTTATCCACTAGTAGCTGTTCATAGGAAACATGGAAGTAGATCCGGAAATGTGTGTGTGTGTGTGTGTGTGTGTGTGTGTGTGTGTGTGTGTGTGTGTGTGTGTGTGTGTGTGTGTGTGTGTGTGTGTGTGTGTGTGTGTGTGTGTGTGTGTGTGTGTGTGTGTGTGTGTGTGTGTGTGTGTGTGTGTGTGTGTGTGTGTGTGTGTGTGTGTGTGTGTGTGTGTGTGTCTGGTTTAGAGACTCTCGCTCTGGGATTTAGCTGCTCTTGATAGATTGGTCTGGGTCTTCTGTCTGTGACCAACCGACTTTCACAGACACACAGACACAGACACACACACATATTCGGGAACTGAAATGAACCTGGGCTGCTATTGTTTTAAAACCATGACAATGAAATATTTTAGTTTAATAGTGTAACAATATCAAACTGTTGTTGTCTTAACAAAACTTCAACCTCCTACTGCACGGACAATCTGCCAGTAAAAAAACAAAACGAAATGGGATCCTAGACTACTACCAAGTTGCCTGTTTGTCTAATTCATCCCAAATATGTAGCAACACTTTTCCTCTTCAATAATGAAAAGGAGACACGTTTATTTGACATTTTCATGTTCATTCTGGACTATTGGGAAGGAAGGAAAACCAGCGTACCCGAATGGCCCAATGGAATAAAGCCTTAGTGAAAGTCCTCATATACCGCATTCCAACTAGGCCATAGTCCTCAAAGGGGTGATGTCATCCCCTAAATGATGCATGTGGGGGTTGGGGTAACAAAAAGCTTGACAAGGCAAAGCCCTTAGAATATTTAGAATGTGTTTTTTTGATATTTTCCCCCTCTCCTCATTCAGTGTCTACAACAAGGGCCACATCACCTCACATCACTTCAGAAGACAGCTTCTTCCCTTTAGTTTGTATTGGGAACCATTTTAGGTTCCAGGTAGAACTCTTTTCGGTTCCATGTAGAACCCTCTGTGTAACGGGTTCTACATGGAACTCAAAAGGGTTCTACCTGGAACCAAAAGGAGTTCTTCAAAGGGTTCTCCTATGGGGACAGCTGAAGAACCCTTTTAAGTTCTAGATAGCACCTTTTCTTCTAATAGTTTAGCAACAACAAGTAACATGATGCAGAGCGTATTCAGTGAAATTAGGTACAACAACAAGTAACATGATGCAGAGCGTATTCAGTGAAATTAGGTACAACAACAAGTAACATGATGCAGAGCGTATTCAGTGAAATTAGGTACAACAACAACGTTGTCAGGTGGGCTAATCAGAGCTAGTGGAGTGTGTCAGTGAGTTAGAGCAGCAGCTAGCCTTTTGTTACAGTGATGTTTTGTACATTGTGTTCTTGTCATTGCGCTCTGATTCTAGTGTTTGGCAGTGCGTATACACAGACATATACAGATGTAGGATCTTCATTTCAGCCAGTTTGCTACAGCAGGATAAATAATCCTGCAGCAACAGGAAATTATCATTTTTATGTGGATTATAATTAATGGACATGCTTTTGTAGTTGTTGACACATTTTTCTTTTGGGCAAATCTGGTCTGACATTTTAAAGTGGAATTGACAAACTTTAGAAGCCTTAAATACACTACAGGTTTGCATTTCCTGCGGTGCATGAACATTCTTAACACACACACACACACACACACACACACACACACACACACACACACACACACACACACACACACACACACACACACACACACACACACACACACACACACACACACACACACACACACACACACACACACACACACAGACTCTAACACAGGCCACACAGGCCACACACACACACTCCTCTTCTTCCCTGTGTGGAAGTGGGTCACAGACTACAGCCTTGCTAAAAGCCTGGGAGAAGAGAAGAGGCACTAAATAAAATACCAGCAGACTACAAGTCCCACAGGAGAACCATCGTCAGTCAGACTCCATAGACTAGAGGGAGAAGAGAGAGAGGAGGGAAAGATGGAGAGAGAGAGGGAAAGAGGGAGAGAGAAACAGAAAGAGAACGAAAGGGGAGGAGAGGGAAAGAGAGATGAGGGGAGATAAAGACAGCGAAAGAGAAGGGGTGGAGAGGAGAGATACAGAGTGAGGAAGTGATCCTTCCTCCTCGTTTCCTTTCCTTGATCTGCAAAAGCAGGTGGCATAGTTGACAACTGACATAATGCTCAGACCTATCAGATCATTACAGAGACAAGAAGACTGTTCGTGAATCAGATACAGAAATCGAGGAGAGGATGGAAGAGAATTGGAATTGGACTAGACCGGAAAGGTAGATTTGAAGAGTTTATTTCCAAAATGCTATTTACACAAATGTTTCCCTTTTGTGTTTTTACATCAGAAATGAATGCTTATGGGTAGCTTTATGAGTTTGTAAAATATGACTGTTTTCCAGATTTTAAATGAATAGGTTTCACGTGTATTAAAATGGGTTTTGTTGAAAAATGCTATATATCCATTGTTTAGCTGGAATGGAATGTTTATATCCTATGTATTTAACATAAACATTCAACCCATCATAAATCTAGCCTCATGCTATAGTGTTTGGTTAGACTTAGGCCTCATCCCAGATGGCATCCTATTATCTATATAGTGCACTACTTTTGACCAGAGCCCATATCTCATTACTGTTTCGTTAAATGTTTAAATACTTTTATATATATATATATAAAAGTATGTGGACACCTCTTCAAATTAGTGCATTCAGCTATTTCAGCCACACCCGTTGCTGTAAAATCGAACACACAGCCACCCAATCTCCATAGACAAACATTGGCAGTAGAATGGCCCATACTGAAGAGCTCAGTGACTTTCAATGTGGCACCGTCATAGGATGCCACCTTTCTAACAAGTCAGTTTGTTAAATTTCTGCTCTGCTAGAGCTGCCCCGGTCAACTGTAAGTGCTGTTATTGTGAAGCGGAAACATCTAGGAGCAACAACGGCTCAGCCGCGAAGTGGTAGGCCACTCAAGCTCACCGAACGGGACCGCCGAGTGCTGAAGCACATAGCGCATAAAAACCATCTGTCCTCGGTGGCAACACTCACTGCCAAGTTCCAAACTGCCTCTGGACGCAATGTCAGCACAAGAACTGTTAATCGGGAGCTTCATAAAATGGGTTTCCATGGCCGTGTAGCCACACACAAGCCTTAGATCACCATGCGCAATGCCAAGCGTCGGCTGGAGTGTTGTAGAACTCTTGAGCAGTGGAAACGCGTTCTCTGGAGTGATGAATCACGCTTCACCATCGAGCCGTCCGACGGATGCATCTTGGTTTGGTGGATGCCAGTAGAATGCTACCTGCCCAAATGCATAGAGCCAACTGTAAAGTTTGGTGGAGGAAGAATAATGGTCTGGGCAGTTCTTCATGGTTCAGGCTAGGCACATTAGTTCCAGTGAAGGGATATCTTACCACTACAGCATACAAAGACATTCTAGAAGATTCTGTGCTTCCAAGTTTGTGACGACCATTTGCGATCGGCCCTTTTCTGTTTGTTGTAGGCCTCTACCTGGCTGTGGCATCTGTTGGAGGCCTCGACCTGGCTGTGACATCTGTTGGAGGCCTCTACCTGGCTCTACCTGGCTGTGACATCTGTTGGAGGCCTCTACCTGGCTGTGACATCTGTTGGAGGCCTCTACCTGGCTGTGACATCTGTTGGAGTCCTCTACCTGGCTCTACCTGGCTGTGACATCTGTTGGAGGCCTCTACCTGGCTGTGACATCTGTTGGAGGCCTCTACCTGGCTGTGGCATCTGTTGGAGGCCTCTACCTGGCTGTGACATCTGTTGGAGGCCTCTACCTGGCTGTGACATCTGTTGGAGGCCTCTACCTGGCTGTGACATATGTTGGCTCCTACCTGGCTGTGACGCTTTTGTAGGCCTCTACCTGGCTCTACCTGGCTGTGACATCTGTTGGAGACCTCTACCTGGATGTGACATATGTTGGCTCCTACCTGGCTGTGACGCTTTTGTAGGCCTCTACCTGGCTCTACCTGGCTGTGACATCTATTGTAGGCCTCTACCTGGCTCTACCTGGCCATGACATCTGTTGTAGGCCTCAACCTGGCCGTGACATCTGTTGTAGGCCTCTACCTGGCTGTGACATCTGTTGTAGGTTTCTACCTGGCTGTGACATCTGTTGGAGGCCTCTACCTGGCTCTACTTGGCTGTGACATCTGTTGTAGGCCTCTACCTGGCTCTACCTGGCTGAGACATCTGTTGTAGGCCTCTACCTGGCTGTGACATCTGTTGTCAGCCTCTACCTGGCTGTGACATATGTTGGAGGCCTTTACCTGGCTGTGACATCTGTTGGAGGCCTCTACCTGGCTGTGGCATCTGTTGGAGGCCTCTACCTTGCTGTGACATCTGTTGGAGGCCTCTACCTGGCTCTACCTGGCTGTGACATCTGTTGGAGGCCTCTACCTGGCTCTACCTGGCTGTGACATCTGTTGTCGGCCTCTACCTGGCTGTGACATCTGTTGGAGGCATCTACCTGGCTCTACCTGGCTGTGACATCTGTTGTCTACCTGGCTGTGACATATGTTGTAGGCCTCTACCTGGCTGTGACATCTGTTGGAGGCCTCTACCTGGCTCTACCTGGCTGTGACATCTGTTGGAGGCCTCTACCTGGCTGTGACATCTGTTGGAGGCCTCTACCTGGCTGTGACATCTGTTGGAGGCCTCTACCTGGCTCTACCTGGCTGTGACATCTGTTGGAGGCTTCTACCTGGCTGTGACATCTGTTGGAGCCCTGTACCTGGCTGTGTTAAAGACTCGTACTACTCCGTCCCTTCCCCTCATCTCTGACTGTGACCGCATGTGAAGGTGTCCCTTTGTACACAGCCTGATACCATAATATACTTTAATCTCTCTCTTCCCCTCCCTCCCTCCCTCCCTGATACCCTCCCTCCCTCCCTCCCTCCCTCCCTCCCCCTCCCTCCCTCCCTCCCCCTCCCTCCCTCCCTCCCTCCCTCCCTCCCTCCCCCTCCCTCCCTCCCTCCCTCCAAGACATCAGAACATCACAGGAGCATGTCACCATAACCCACTGGGCTTTATTGATGTCTACATCATCCACAGTGATTACTGTAATACAGTGTCACACAAGGTGGTTTACCTACAATACATGTTCACTACAGTGCAACAGCAGCACCTTGTGGCAGAGGGGTGTCCCTGCAGTAAGACTGAGACCATGGGGTTATTAATCTCGGAAATACAGTATTTCAATTACGTGTAATTCCGCATATTAGATGTTACCTAGTCTGTCCACACAAGATTCTCATGAGGTGAATCTCAAATGAAAATCAAATCCTACGTTTTTTCTTGAAATATATATTTTCTAAGGGTTTTCTATATGTTTGGTATAGTGAAGGGGACACAGAAAAGGAGGGAGAGTTTGCGAGTCAGAAGACCATAGGTCAGATTCGAACCCATGCTGACTAGGAAGCACTAGGAAGTACTTGCGTGTCGGGTTTCGACGCACTAACCGCTAGGACAGCAAAACTATGTTATTGCGTCCTCTCTCCTCGCCTCCATCTCGGCATCTGTTGGAAGGCAACGATGAGGATAGCAGGGCTCTTTCAGTAGGCAATTTATTAACACTACCACATGTCATAGATCGGAGATCTAATAGGAGGATTTAACCAGATAGATCCATGTCTTCCAGAACATTTGCTTGAATCAGTGTGGACTAGGTGGTCCTTGACACAGAATCACTTGGAATTTCACTTGGAATGTCTACTAATATCTCTTAACCTGGGACTCTGTTTTTTAACTTGAGATCTATGTAACTCATCTCTATTCTTTTGAACTGGGCATGACCTGATCTGACCCCAGAGTATGTATTGCTAGCAGCATAGGCATATCTAACTGGAAAGGTTCCCTCCCTTCTATTCCATCCAAACCAATAGATTACCATGGTGGCCAGTGATGAATTGGATATGACGTACATGGACACAATACCACCAGAAAAGATGGAGAAATCAGATACTCTATGGTGTGTCTGAAATGGCACCCTATATCCC
>NW_026285292.1:0-70000 GCF_023373465.1 Oncorhynchus keta | reverse complement strand
CCTGAACAGAACTATAGAGTTCATTCTATTTCCATTCGCTCTGGAAGATGCTTCTTTGAAGATAGGCTAGCCACCCGTGTTGATGGTTCCCAGTGGGATGATGAGAGTAACAGAATCTGATGCTTTGAAGAGAGTAGTAGAATTGTCCCACTTAAATGAATTTTTCCAGATACTTTAATTTGGACACCTAATCAGCCGTACACGAGACTGTCCGGGAGGTGAGTTTATCGTCTCTACCTCGTGTTGAGATTCAGAGTTCAAACCACTTTAAACGTGAGCTGCAGCTCAATGTCTCTCTTTGTTAGAAAGGGCGGTTAGGTCAGGCTGATCCGCTCTCTGACCTCACTCAGGGGCGTGGCTTGTTAGTGTGGAAAGTTATGTAAAACTATTATCTCTTATGGCTCCTAAAATCATGTCCCTCTATTAACAAAAATACTTTCAGCATTTTTCATATAGCATGCACAACACTGAGGATGGAAACTTTGTACTTATAGTGTGTATACTTTTCAAGTTACAGTATTTCCTTTATAACATTTGTAATGGCATCACAATATAACATTAGTGTACTTTTAGGTCACCTCTGTCCATGTTCTATGTTAGAAATATTGTTCCAATAGTTTCATTTGAAAGTTTTAGATTTTCAGCGGGAAAAATCTTCTTAAGACAAAGGCACATTCCTCTGGTGAACATTGGAGAGGGAGATGCTGAATGTTCGGTCCTTGATTTACTATTAACCCCCACCAGTTCCTTCCTCCCCCATCTGCAGGTGAGAGGGAGTCTGGTTGAAGTTATTTATTGCAAAGCTGATCTGACCTATTTGGATCCTCACAGGACAGTCATGACACTGATAAAGCTTAGCCCTCTCCAATGTCAGCCAGTTGTCCTAATCTATTTACAATCACATTGACGCAGCCGGACACAGACAGGGCTAACTCAGAGGGATTTGAGGTAGAGCTCCATGGGAACAGGCTTGGGAGGTTATAAAAGGCAGACAGGAGAGACTAGAGGGATCAAGGCTGAACTAGGACATTACTTACTGTGTGGACTGTAGAATGGATGTTTACCTGATTTGAGGCTTCCAGAAGAGGCAGTCAGTGTTGAGTTTCCAGGCCCAGAAACAGCTCTCGAAGTTGGCTGGTGGACCTAGCCTTCAGTATCTGGATGAATGCCTGACTGAGCTCCAGCTGAGAGAGAGAGACCCAGGCAGAGACTGTTGAACGCCAGCTCCAGAAGCAGCTCTCGGAGTGGGCAAGTGGATTTAGCCTCCTCCAGTCCCCGGATGTTTGCCTGAGCTCCACTGGACCAAAGATAGCCCCAGAAGCAGCTCTTTGTGGGGCAAGAGGACTTAACCATCAGCTCCAGAAGTATCTGAGCTCCAGTCTCTACCAGACCACCAGAGAAATCCATGGAGCCCATTGCCCAGACCATGGTGGCCCAGGCTGCAGACCCTGACTCCCTCCCCAGGAGGGCCATGAAGGTAGCCCCCAGAGGGGCCTCCACACAGTTTGTAGGCACATCCATCATCATCCTCTCCTCCTTTGCTGTGTCCACTGTGGCTATGAACATGGGGAAGAAGATAGTGGATTCCAGGCAGAAGGGCAATGAAGGCTAACGGACAATGAATAGGCTAGCTAATGCCTTAGATACGTAGCTGAACACTTGTGCTAACTTGTTATTGTGTGTATTTTGGTCATACCTATAGACACTTGTGTAGACACCAGACTAGTGTCTGCTGAATAAAGCCCAGAAGAAAACTTGGTTGAGATGCAGGGAATTTAAATTTACCCGAGTCACACTCAACTCCCAGGGGGAAAACAGAAGATGGAATTCCTGAAGATTATAAGACTCATGATGTAAACCCGGTTGCCATGTCAACAACAGAGGATGCCCAAGACTGTATGAGTTGAGTTCAGAGATTCAGAGGCAGACAATTACCAGCGGACACTTGATGCAATGCCAAACTCGCTATCTTTTTAGTTAACAAGACAATAGTCAGACTTGTGTAAATTACTTTTATACGCAATAGATTAGGTACACAACTGTCACTTTATTTACTCTATGCAAATATCACTGGTATTTTCTCAGGGAAACTCAGTATTAATATGCATTTTTCATGATAACTGTAGGCCTAGGTATTACTTGTCTGAAGTCTGTCACTGAGTATGAAGCATTCAAATAATAGTAGGCAGCCAATAGGAGCTGTATTTAAGCTTAAACAATGTATTACATTTATGACTTCCTGGACACTTCCTAATTATTCAAGTAAAAGGTGATTTCCAGTGCCTATGGAACGTTGTGGTGTGTGACTCCTATAAAGGCAACCGCAAGAATGTTCGGGAGAGGATTTACTTGAAAGATATCTTGAAGTGTATGTTTTTCACCACATGAGGGCAGTATGGGAATATGAAAGTTGAGCATTACCTACCAACCGCAGTATTCACTAACGCAATAATAAAAACATACCTGAAGTAAACACTATTTCCTTTCCTGAACACTATGAAAGAAATAGACAATTATTTAGAAACAATATATATTTATTGTTCATTTCACATTAAAGTATTATTCAAATGACAACAAAGCTCATACATTGGAGAAAAAACCCACAGAAAAGCCCACCTCCTGAGGAGCTGGCAAGTAGGCTGTCTACTCGCTTGAATATTTTAATGACCTGTATACAACCACACCGTTCTGCTGTTGGGGTACAACCACACCATTCCAACACAGAAAAGCTGCTTTATAACACACTTGATACCCATTTTTGGAAAGAACACTATTTCAGTAATATTGTAATTAAGTATAGATCACATTTCATATACATCTGGAAACAGTGGACAGAGACTTTAAACAGAATGTGTGTGTGTTGTGCACCATGTCTCAGTGGGTGTGTGTATTCCTCTCCTTGTCTCAGTGGGTGTGTGTATTCCTCTCCTTGTCTCAGTGGGTGTGTGTATTCCTCTCCTTGTCTCAGTGGGTGTGTGTATTCCTCTCCTTGTCTCAGTGGGTGTGTGTATTCCTCTCCTTGTCTCAGTGGGTGTGTGTATTCCTCTCCTTGTCTCAGTGGGTGTGTGTATTCCTCTCCTTGTCTCAGTGGGTGTGTGTATTCCTCTCCTTGTCTCATTCCTCTCCTTGTGTGTGTGTATTCCTCTCCTTGTCTCGGTGGGTGTGTGTATTCCTCTCCTTGTCTCAGTGGGTGTGTGTATTCCTCTCCTTGTCTCAGTGGGTGTGTGTGTATTCCTCTCCTTGTCTCAGTGGGTGTGTGTATTCCTCTCCTTGTCTCAGTGGGTGTGTGTATTCCTCTCCTTGTCTCAGTGGGTGTGTGTATTCCTCTCCTTGTCTCAGTGGGTGTGTGTATTCCTCTCCTTGTCTCAGTGGGTGTGTGTATTCCTCTCCTTGTCTCAGTGGGTGTGTGTTCTCCTTGTCTCAGTGGGTGTGTGTATTCCTCTCCTTGTCTCAGTGGGTGGGTGTGTGTATTCCTCTCCTTGTCTCGGTGGGTGTGTGTATTCCTCTCCTTGTCTCGGTGGGTGTGTGTATTCCTCTCCTTGTCTCAGTGGGTGTGTGTATTCCTCTCCTTGTCTCAGTGGGTGTGTGTATTCCTCTCCTTGTCTCAGAGTGTGGCCAGGCTCTGCAGTCTCCTCTCTGTGAAGAAGCGGTGTGTCTGGTGTGTGTTGCCCTGCTGGGCGGAGGTCTTGGAGCCTGTCTTGAAGTAGGAGAGCATGGAGGTGTTGTTCTGACGGGCTGCGGCCTTCTCACCATCCTCCTCATCATCATCCCTGATTACACACAAATACTTATGTGAACTTGTTCTACTGAATGTAGACAAACACAGCTTTCACATTACGCCTCTTCCCTTTTCACAAAGCTGAAACACTTGTATAGTAGTAAAACACATTAGTAGAATATAGGGTAAACACTGAGCACTTTTCACCGTCTACCACTCCCTTCCCTGGCCCCTCTCTAAGCCCTTCTTCACCTGTACCCCCTCTCTCAACACAGACCCTCATCCCACCCCAGTCCCCCCAGTCCCCCTAGCCCATCTCTCCTCACCAGTGTACGGTGACAGCCTTGCTGTCCAGCAGGGTCTGTGTGGTGCTCCAGCTGAACCTGACAAACTGAGGGTAGCCAAACACCGGGTCAAGCTCCTTCAACAGCCACGCCTTCGTCTTCGGGTCTGAAGGACACTCAACAAGAAAAAGGTCAATTCTACTTTATTTTAAACAAATTATACAATTACAGCACTAAAACACTACTGTATTTCTACAAACGTCTATTTAACACAAAAGATGGGCCTCCATCCTTTACCAGACAAGACTTTTAAAATGGCAGAATAATACAGCATTTAAACGATGGTCTCTGCACTTCTAGTGTTAAAACAAGTTCTACCATTAAAGGACAAAATGAAAGCATCAAATTTGACTAAATTGGGATTCAATACAAGATGCTGAACTTCATATATCGTTCCAGTGTTGCCAAGCCATTAAAAAGTGTGTGTGATGGGTGAAGATTTTCCCTAACGCGCATCCCTACTGACCGTTGGGATAGCCAGAGCCGTAGTCTGCATCCACCTCTCCTAGGTCTTCTGGAAAGCTCCAGTCTTTTACTGAATGGTCCCTGGCCACCTGAGGGAGCAGCAGAGATCATTTAGGGCAGTGATCCTCCTTCTTAGCCTGGTCCCAGGTCTGTTTGTGCGCCTGTCAACTTAATCGCTGTCAGGGTTTGACAAGAAGTTGGCATGATAGCACAAACAAACTGGCACGCAGGCTACCTCAATCCTGCCCCTGAAGAGGACTGCTAATCTGGGACAAAACCCTTCACTCCAGTAACTTTCAGGTCCCTGGTCTCTAGGTACAGGAGACAAAGAGAGGAAACTATTAAAAACAAAGGAAGAGTTTGGCATTAGCGTGACATCTAACCTTGGCACAGATACTGGCAGCACTGACTATGGGGAAGAGGGAGTCAGCTTTGGGTCGTACGGTCACTTCCACCCCGGGGAACCGCTGGGACAGCTTCTCCTGGTACTTCTCTGCAGGACCCACCGTGTCCACAAACACCTGTCACACACAGGGAGAGGGAGGGAGGACAAGGGACAGGCTAGTAATAAAAGGTTGGTCAAATGAATCAAACGACATTTCATTTGTCACGTGCTTCGTAAACAACAGTGAAACGCTTAGTTACGGGTCCTTTTCCAACCATGCAGTTAAAGATACAAAATAAAATAACAAAAACAGAAATAGTGACAGAAGGAATAAATACACAGTAAATAATGAGTAAAAAGAACATGTCTATATAGCTGGAAGGGTAGTGACTACGGTAGAGAGAAAGGGAGAACGTGAGGGAGGGAGACATAAAAAGGAATATAGAGAGACAGAGCAAGAGAAAAGAGGAGGGCAGAAAGAACATCTAGAGGGTTTGTTATGTTGTATGAAGGATATCGGTGTGTTTGTATGGATGGTTTGAAATAACCAAGATGCTTTGTACCGTACCTCTTTGAGCTGCACTCCACTGTCCAGGGCGAACTGTACCAGGCCAATGGCTGCGTCATGAGAGAGAGCATTCAGGTTGTATTTTGACCTGTGGAAGAGCAGAACGGTTAGAATCACCTGTGTGTGTGTTCGGTTGTTCGCTCTGTGTCTCTTTCTCTGTGTGTGTGTGTGTGTGTGTGTGTGTGTGTGTGTGTGTGTGTGTGTGTGTGTGTGTGTGTGTGTGTGTGTGTGTGTGTGTGTCTCTTTCTCTGTGTGTGTCTCTGTGTGTGTGTGTGTGTGTGTCTCTTTCTCTGTGTGTGTGTGTGTGTGTGTGTGTGTGTGTGTGTGTGTGTGTGTGTGTGTGTCTGTTTCTCTCTCTGTGTGTGTGTGTGTGTCTCTTTCTCTGTGTGTGTGTGTGTGTGTGTGTGTGTCTCTTTCTCTGTGTGTGTGTGTCTCTTTCTCTGTGTGTGTGTGTGTCTCTTTCTCTGTGTGTGTGTGTCTCTCTTTCTCTCTCTGTGTGTGTGTCTCTTTCTCTCTCTGTGTGTGTGTCTCTTTCTCTCTCTGTGTGTGTGTCTCTATCTGTGTGTGCGTGTGTGTCTCTCTCTCTCTCTGTGTGCGTGTGCGTGTGCGTGTGTGTGTGTGTGTGTGTGTGTGTGTGTGTGTGTGTGTGTGTGTGTGTGTGTGTGTGTGTGTGTGTGTGTGTGTGTGTGTGTGTGTGTGTGTGTGTGTGTGTGTGTGTGTGTGTAAATACCTCTGCAGCATGCTGGTAGAGATAGTGTTGGGTGAGAGAATCTGAAGAGCCCAGCCTACAAAGCTCTTCGCTTCGTCCAGCTTACGGAATAGATCCTCTCTCTGGGCCTCAGTCAATGTCTTCGAGTCTAGAAAAGGAGACACAGTAACTCATCATTACACAACAAACAGAAGCATGAATCAACTTTGTTGATCCTCAAAAGGTTTGTCACTAGAGACACAGAAATGTACAATACAGTCACGACAGATATATTAATGAATTATTTAACAGATTCCTCTTGAAGGTTATTGCATATTGTTTTTATTTATTTACTTTTCTGCTCTTTTGCACACCAATATCTCTACCTGTACATGACCATCTGATCATTTATCACTCCAGTGTTAATCTGCAAAATTGTAATTATTCGCCTGCCTCCTCATGCCTTTTGCACACATTGTATATAGACTCCCCCTTTTTTTTCCTACTGTGTTATTGACTTGTTAATTGTTTACTCCATGTGTTGTCTGTTCACACTGCTATGCTTTATCTTGGCCAGGTCGCAGTTGCAAATGAGAACTTGTTCTCAACTAGCCTACCTGGTTAAATAAAGGTAAAATAAAATAAAAATCTATAATTATTTATTTTTTTAAATCATGAACTTACCTGCCACTTTTAAGTCCTTCAGAGCTTCCTTTTTGGCAACGGGACAGAAACATATTCCGTAGACCATGGGTCCTGGTAGAGCGAATGCACGATATTAGCAAGCAACATCAAACGATGACCAAGCAACTAGATAACAGACATTCAGTGACCTACTAGGTGATCCATGACGTTTGAATAGGAGCCAATCCATTTTTTAAATTAGCATCTGCTAAATGACCAAAATGTAAACATAAAAATAGATGAGTTAACATGGACTAGTGATCCATGACATTTGAAAAGGAGGCCCACTCACCCAGTACAGGCCCCCGGCCGGCTTCATCGATACCCAAACAGCAGTCTTCTGTCTTGCAGACGTCAGGTATTGCTGAAGCCAGGCGACAGCTCACCGAGTTGTCTGCTTCAAACTCACCGAGATCCATGGTGACCTTCCACAGTCTGTTTCTGTAAGTCTGGAATCAACTGTAAACAACAAGAGCTGTAAACAACTGTACAGAGAAAGTACACTGTAAACAACAAGTGCTCTGTAAACAACTGTAAAAGATAAGTAGCCTAAACCACTGTCTTGGTGAGTAGCTATGTTGACATTTTGAAATGTGAAATAGCAATCCAATTTTAAGCAAGTAATTACAAGATATAGCCAGCTAGAAATAACAGTAGAATAGTGATGGGTGGGTTGACTCATAATCCGCCGTCCCCACGGTTACATCCGCAGGGAGGGGCAGGTTTAGGGTCATTAAATATGGTGTGGATAAAGGGAGCATGGGTGGACACAGCTGTCTATTTCCTTACAACTGCTAAAACTGCAATCATTTGGAAATGTTGCATAGAAAATAGTTCCTGTTTTTTTTGTTTGTTATAGAATTCTCTCCCTGGTCCCTAAATGTCTTTCCTCTGTGAAAGAAGCAAAAATGACAAAAGAAAACTGAAAACTGAAAACTAGATTGAAGCATTCATCCTATCTATATGATTCTGGTGACACTGGTGAGCAAAGGTTTACTTCTAGGGAAACATATAATGACAGAAGAGAAGCTGCATGTATCTAATTATAGACAAGTTGACTAACAAATAACTCACCAAAATGTCAGAAATTATAAGCACAAACATAGGCTTAAAAAAATATCTTGCACCCCCTGACAACAACAAATAATTCTGCTGTCTCTGACTGTAGCCTAGACTAGCGGGTTAGGGTCGGATGCGGGCCTCAGATTTCCACTTTATCACATATAGTCAAGCGGTTGTGGATGTCTTATTAGTTATTCTGGGCTGGTGTGGGTGAACAAACAGCTGACCTGTGAACCATTCACAGTAGAACTAACACGTGCTTGTGTCGGTAGTAGTGCAAATCCCATGCATGCACGGGGACTTAAGCTAGTCTGTGGCAGTATGCAAAGCATTTTGGAGGAATGACAACCGTGACCCAGCACTCTAACATCTTTACTTTGGTGAGTTACGGAAGTATATTTAAGCTAGTCACTAAAATAAGTCAGGCTGATAGTGAGAGTGCAGCAGAACGACGGCCTGGGTCAGAGCTAGATTACATTACATTTACATTTAAGTCATTTAGCAGACGCTCTTATTCAGAGCGACTTACAGATCTCAAACTCTAGGCGGCATTCTGCCTTTCAGTCTTCAGAGGTTAGCTTCGCCCACGACTGGCCCATGTCAACTATACTCAACAAAAACGCAACATTTCAAGTGTTGGTCCCATGTTTCATGAGCTGAAATGAAAGATCCCAGTAATGTTCCATACGCACAAAAAGCTTATTTCTCTATTTACATGCATTATTTTTTATATTTTAGTAAACGCTTTTCATATTAATGCTTATTTCAATGTTTCTAAGATTTTTCACAAAAACAAGCGTATCGCTGAAATGTCAACGGAACACCGCAAGCTTTCTATTTTCAAAGCCTTTGACATTTAATTCCCCTCGTGTCATGTTAATTTAGCTTTTTGTGACCAGTGGAAACAACTTTGCAGAATTCCACAACATGTAAATCCTCTAAAACCGCAGCGAGAAAGCTGCACGCTCTAACAGAGCTCGGTGCTTATTATCGGATCTATTAGGTTACGAAATCGGACTTTTTGGATATAATATTAATGGTATGGTAAAGAAAGACCCGACTGGACGATTCAGAACACGAATAATCATGTGTCTTGGTAAAAGGTATTTTATACCATAAATAAGTGACATTTCATCACCAAACCTCGTGGGTGGACAGACATCCTACCCTTATTTTTCATCAGCAATAAAGAACCTGTCAAAGAAAAACATATACACTTACTGTAGCAGTTTTGCACAGATCCATATAACTATGGGTGCCTCCATCCAAAGAAACTACACTCCCCGAGTTACCGTTACACACAGGGGTTCGGAGCATGCTAGATAGCGAATTAGTACAGGTGGTCGCCTCTGTCTTCCATAAATGTCCCATAAACAAACGCTGTAACATGGAGATGTGGCATTGTGGGAACATTAACCCTATAAAAAAAGTATTATCAATTCAACCTTTCGTATTTTGGTATTTATCGCTGGTAAGAAATAAAGTCCTTATGATTCCAAAACCGTACCTCAGGCGATGCATGTTAATGTTCAGACCAAGCATCGTGGCTCTTAAAACTACAATGTGTAACTTTTCAGGCGAGTTAGAGATGTCACTCATTGAAAGTTAGAACAGATCTGTCGCTTACTAGACTATGTGCGCTATTTCTATGCTTCCCGTTCTTAAGTTTCGTTTATGCATCTTACTTTTGGTTTTGTACACCTGCTTCAAACAGTTGAAAATACATTATTTTTGGTTATGGAAAATATATTTTACAGCAGTTTAGAAGGTACATTGATTCTCTACACTATACTTGCTTGTGTGTCACAAACAAGCAATGCAAACCATTAATTTTAGCAACGGTGAAATGGCAGAGCGGTAGTGCACCTTTTAAAGCATCATTATGTAACTTTTTGGGTGACCCAGATTCACATAGAAATAAGTTATAGATCTGTCACTTTCATTAAAAAAAGTCAAATTAGTGGTAGACCTGTGTTATGTGCTTGATTTCTATGCTTCCCGTGCTTGAGTTTCGTTTTTTTACTTTCGGTTTTGTGCACCAGCTTCAAACACCTGGAAAAAACAATATTTTTGTTTATTAAATATATACTTCACCCCATACAGAAGACGCCTTCGTCAAAGGACTTGTTTACTAGTAATGGAACTGAGAGTCGTGATGTAGGGCTAACTGTCTAGCTAAGCAGTTTGTTTAATGCATGTTAGAAACATGTTAGTTTCTTACTTGCGTTAAGTTGAATAATGTACGCCGTTTAGCAAGTGAAAAGGAAAGATAAGCACATAAAGTTCCCACTCACCCCGTGTGTTGTTGATATTCTTGTCTGGTGGTCAGTCAATTTTGGCGCGGAATCGCTGACGTGACCCTCATGCGGGGCTTCGTGGGATTTGTAGTCCCATCCACAGTTTCCCTGGGTTGTATGCCTATTCTTTTAGTGCAGTACCCATACACTCGGAGGATGGCAGCAACAGTCTTCCATTTTACTGGTCTAACTCAAGGGCTTGCATGTTAATTAAGCATTTCCCTATTTGTGCATGTGACAAATAAAACCTGAAACTTTAACATGAGTGACAACAACAATGTCACTCTTGTTGAACGAGATGCTGAGTGTGTGTTCGCACACGTCGGCCCCTGTGAACAACAAATGTTTCACACACAAAAAAAATCCCATTGTAGGTACGTACACATGACCGAATCACTTAGGTTGGTATTCAAGCGAATGTTAACATGGTACAACAACAAAAAACACGGCCTTTCCTAAGTGGTCCTTTCCCCCCTCCTCCCCCGCCTCCCCCTGCCTCTTCATGGCCTCGCTGGTGGGATTACGCAGTGACGTCTAAATTTAATGTAGCCTAATTTACCTGCAGTCCAGATATGTTAGTGGTTATAACCATGTCACAGGATGTCATCTCTGAAAGAACACACTTCTTCTCAAGTCTCTTTTCATGTTTTCTCTCTCCTCACTCGGATAGTACAACATGTCAGACTATTAACCCTTTCCTAATTACACCAACCACCATGATGAGTGATATCATTTATTAACCCTTTCCTAATTACACCAACCACCATGATGAGTGATATCATTTATTAACCCTTTCCTAATTACACCAACCACCATGATGAGTGATATCATTTATTAACCCTTTCCTAATTACACCAACCACCATGATGAGTGATATCATTTATTAACCCTTTCCTAATTACACCAACCACCATGATGAGTGATATCATTTATTAACCCTTTCCTAATTACACCAACCACCATGATGAGTGATATCATTTATTAACCCTTTCCTAATTACACCAACCACCATGATGAGTGATATCATTTATTAACCCTTTCCTAATTACACCAACCACCATGATGAGTGATATCATTTATTAACCCTTTCCTAATTACACCAACCACCATGATGAGTGATATCATTTATTAACCCTTTCCTAATTACACCAACCACCATGATGAGTGATATCATTTATTAACCCTTTCCTAATTACACCAACCACCATGATGAGTGATATCATTTATTAACCCTTTCCTAATTACACCAACCACCATGATGAGTGATATCATTTATTAACCCTTTTAATTACACCAACCACCATGATGAGTGATATCATTTATTTTTCCTATTACACAACCACCATGATGAGTGATATCATTTATTAACCCTTGATGGTGCTAATTACCCTGGTCCTAATTACACAACCACCATGATGAGTGATATCATTTATTAACCCTTTCCTGCCAACCACCATGATGCGTGATATCATTTATTAACCCTTTCCTAATTACACCAACCACCATGATGAGTGATATCATTTATTAACCCTTTCCTAATTAACCAACCACCATGATGAGTGATATCATTTATGAACCATTTCCTACGTACACAACCACCATGATGAGTGATATCATTTATTAACCCTTTCCTAATTACCTCCACCATGATGAGTGATATCATTTATTAACCCTTTCCTAATTAATGATGAGTGATATCATTTATTAACCCTTTCCTAGACAAACCACCATGATGGTGATTGTTTATTAACCCTTTCTAATTACACCAACCACCATGATGTGATATCTTTATTTTGTAACCCTTTCCTAATTACACCAACCACCATGATGAGTGATATCATTTATTAACCCTTTCCTCTACACTCTACCTGATGCTCCCCACATTTTTAACTTTCTTCACCCCACCATGATGAGTGATATCATTTATTAACCCTTTCCAATTACCCCCACCATGATGAGTGATATCATTTATTAACCCTTTCCTAATTACACCAACCACCATGATGAGTGATATCATTTATTAACCCTTTCCTGAATTACACCAACCACCATGATGAGTGATATCATTTATTAACCCTGAACCACCATGATGAGTGATATCATTTATTAACCCTTTCCTAATTACACCAACCACCATGATGAGTGATATCATTTATTAACCCTTTCCTAATTACACCAACCACCATGATGAGTGATATCATTTATTAACCCTTTCCTAATTACACTGTTCCATGATGGTGATATCAGGTCTTTATTAACCCTTTTGATTACAGAACCACCATGATGATGAGTGATATCATTTATTAACCCTTTCCTAATTAACCACCATTGAGGACAATTAACCCTTTCCTAATTACACCAACCACCATGATGATATCATTTATTAACCCTTTCCTAATTACACCAACCACCATGATGAGTGATATCATTTATTAACCCTTTCCTAATTACATTGAACCACCATGATGAGTGATATCATTTATTAACCCTTTCCTAATTACACCAACCACCATGATGAGTGATATCATTTATTAACCCTTTCCTAATTACACCAACCACCATGATGAGTGATATCATTTATTAACCCTTTCCTAATTACACCAACCACCATGATGAGTGATATCATTTATTAACCCTTTCCTAATTACACCAACCAAGCTGATGAGCATATCATTAACCCTTTCCTATTACACAACCACCATGATGTGATCTTTATCCCTTTCCTAATTACACCAACCACCATGATGAGTGATATCATTTATTAACCATTTCTAATTACACCAACCACCATGATGAGTGATATCATTTATTAACCCTTTCCTTTACATACCACCATGATGAGTGATATCATTTATTAACCCTTTCCTTCCACCAACCACCATGATGAGTGATATCATTTATTAACCCTTTCTTTACACCTTACCACCATGATGAGTGATATCTTTATTAACCTTTCTTTCCCAATTACATTTTTTAACCCTTTCCAACCACCATGATGAGTGATATCATTTATTAACCCTTTCCTAATTACACCACCACCATGATGAGTGAGATCATTTATTAACCCTTTCCACCTTACCACCATGATGAGACATATCCCTTTCTAATTACACCACCACCATGATGAGTGATTCATTTGTTAACCAAGTTCAACCACCATGATGAGTGATCTCTTCCACCTTACCAAGTTTCTTTTTAACCTTCACCAACCACCATGATGAGTGATATCATTTGTTGTTCCCACTTGAACGTTCAGATCCAACGGAACGACAAGTCCCCCTCAATGGGTGCTAATTAGTTAGCAGTGGTTAGACATCTCTTTCAGCCTCTGTGTGTTCCACCTTGTGTGTGTGTGTGTTCAGACATCTGTTTCTCCTCTGTGTTCCACCTGTGTGTTGTGTGTGTCTGTGTGTGTGTGTGTGTGTGTGTGTGTGTGTGTGTGTGTGTGTGTGTGTGTGTGTGTGTGTGTGTGTGTGTGTGTGTGTGACCTGAGTGTGTGTGTGTGTGTGTGTCTCTTTGTGTGTGTGTGTGTGTCTTCCACCTTACCAAGGACGTACTCAGGACATTAGCTCTTAGTCATGTTGACCTCTCTGATCCTCCTAGATTGTGTGTGTGGTCTTTATGGTCCTCTCTGATAATGGTTTGTAGACCAATCACCCTCCTAGACAAACCAGAGGGGTTGTTTTTCTTCTGTGTGTCTCTCTTTTTTTGTGCTCTCTCTCTCATTCACCTCTCCTTCTCTCTCTCTCTACCTCTACCTCTCTCTGCCTCTACCTCTACCTCGCTCCCCACTCTTCTCTTCCCCCTGTTATCTCTCTAGTTCCACCCCCACCCTCCACTCCATCCCTTTGTAATTGACCACTGTGTGTATGGAACTAAGAAGGAGGGCTGGAGGGGCTGACACTGCTACTAAGTGGACTGTCTTCTCTCCCCCCAACCTCCTCTCCCCCTCTCGAGGGTCAGGTGCACTCACTCTCTAGTGGACCCTCTCCCCCCTCCCTTTTTGAGACTGTTCTCAGGGCAGGTCTGCCGGTTTTGATTAGCAGAAGTGACTTTTCATAGCAGGTTAGGATAATTAACGTGGCAGGTTAGGACAATTAACGTGGACGGTTAAGATAATTAGGTTAAGGTTAAGGGAAAGGGTTAGCTTAAATGCTAAAATTGAACATATCAAGCTACAACCAGGCCTGCCCTGAGAACAGTCTTGGTTTCCACTAATGCGATGCTGCTCTTTTTGATGGCCTCGCTGTCGGGTTCCTGTAATGTAGACGAGCACCTGCTGAGGTGATGTCGTAATCCCAGGCGACGTGCGGGGGGAAATGACTTCGCTACTCAGCTAGGGAGGTAAAAAACAAGCTAATGGGCAGTATCACACCTCATCAGGTCGCTGAGTGTCTCAGTCTATGTGATACAGACGTACGCACGTGGAGACACGCTCAAACGTATACCCTCATGCTCACATACACACACTACATCTTCGTCAGGTCATCAATTTATTTACATACCAAGTTCAGACATCTCTTTCTTCTCTCTTCCACCTTACCAAGTTCAGACATCTCTTTCTCCTCTCTTCCACCTTACCAAGTTCAGACATCTCTTTCTCCTCTCTTCCACCTTACCAAGTTCAGACATCTCTTTCTCCTCTCTTCCACCTTACCAAGTTCAGACATCTCTTTCTCCTCTCTTCCACCTTACCAAGGGCAGACATCTCTTTCTCCTCTCTTCCACCTTACCAAGTTCAGACATCTCTTTCTCCTCTCTTCCACCTTACCAAGTTCAGACATCTCTTTCTCCTCTCTTCCACCTTACCAAGTTCAGACATCTCTTTCTCCTCTCTTCCACCTTACCAAGTGCAGACATCTCTTTCTCCTCTCTTCCACCTTACCAAGTTCAGACATCTCTTTCTCCTCTCTTCCACCTTACCAAGTTCAGACATCTCTTTCTCCTCTCTTCCACCTTACCAAGTTCAGACATCTCTTTCTCCTCTCTTCCACCTTACCAAGTTCAGACATCTCTTTCTCCTCTCTTCCACCTTACCAAGTTCAGACATCTCTTTCTCCTCTCTTCCACCTTACCAAGTTCAGACATCTCTTTCTCCTCTCTTCCACCTTACCAAGTTCAGACATCTCTTTCTCCTCTCTTCCACCTTACCAAGTGCAGACATCTCTTTCTCCTCTCTTCCACCTTACCAAGTTCAGACATCTCTTTCTTCTCTCTTCCACCTTACCAAGTTCAGACATCTCTTTCTCCTCTCTTCCACCTTACCAAGGGCAGACATCTCTTTCTCCTCTCTTCCACCTTACCAAGTTCAGACATCTCTTTCTCCTCTCTTCCACCTTACCAAGTTCAGACATCTCTTTCTCCTCTCTTCCACCTTACCAAGGGAAGACATCTCTTTCTCCTCTCTTCCACCTTACCAAGTTCAGACATCTCTTTCTTCTCTCTTCCACCTTACCAAGTTCAGACATCTCTTTCTCCTCTCTTCCACCTTACCAAGTTCAGACATCTCTTTCTTCTCTCTTCCACCTTACCAAGTTCAGACATCTCTTTCTCCTCTCTTCCACCTTACCAAGTTCAGACATCTCTTTCTCCTCTCTTCCACCTTACCAAGTTCAGACATCTCTTTCTTCTCTCTTCCACCTTACCAAGTTCAGACATCTCTTTCTCCTCTCTTCCACCTTACCAAGTGCAGACATCTCTTTCTCCTCTCTTCCACCTTACCAAGTTCAGACATCTCTTTCTCCTCTCTTCCACCTTACCAAGTGCAGACATCTCTTTCTCCTCTCTTCCACCTTACCAAGTGCAGACATCTCTTTCTCCTCTCTTCCACCTTACCAAGGGCAGACATCTCTTTCTCCTCTCTTCCACCTTACCAAGTGCAGACATCTCTTTCTCCTCTCTTCCACCTTACCAAGTGCAGACATCTCTTTCTTCTCTCTTCCACCTTACCAAGGGCAGACATCTCTTTCTCCTCTCTTCCACCTTACCAAGTTCAGACATCTCTTTCTCCTCTCTTCCACCTTACCAAGTTCAGACATCTCTTTCTCCTCTCTTCCACCTTACCAAGTGCAGACATCTCTTTCTCCTCTCTTCCACCTTACCAAGGGCAGACATCTCTTTCTCCTCTCTTCCACCTTACCAAGTGCAGACATCTATTTCTTCTCTCTTCCACCTTACCAAGTTCAGACATCTCTTTCTTCTCCCTTACTTTACGTGAGGGAGTGCCTATGGTCCATGCTGCACATTAGTGTGTGTGTTTGTGTGTCACAGGAGATTGGTGGCACCTTAATTGGGGAGGACGGGCTCGTGGTAATGGCTGGAGCGTAATAGAGTGGAATGGTTTCAAATACATCAAACACATATGGCTTGATGCCATTCCATTTGCTCCATTCCAACCATTATTATGAGCCGTCCTCCCCTCAGCAGCCTCCACTGGTGTGTGTCCGTCTCTGTGTGTCGTGCATTAAGTTGTACTGCTGCTACTGTGTCAGGCGATTATTAAGTAGAACCAAGTAGCACATGGACAGAATACAAAAAACACACTTTCCCTTGATTGTCACTTAGCTCTTACAGAGGCAATCCTTAGGCAAGTCATTACATTTATATGTTAGTCCTTTAGCAGATTCTCTTATCCAGAACTACTGACAATCAGTGCATTCGATTATAGGTAGTATAACCACATACCACAATCGTTGCAAGTAAAACATTCTGCAAGATAGCTACCATCTGCAAAATCAGTGCTCATGTGTCAGTGCTGCTGGCTAGTGGGTACAAAAGGTGAGAGAAAGCAATTCCTGGGTGGAAACACTGTGCTCTTTTCCTGGAATTATCAGAGAAAAATACCCACCATGCACCACACTGCGGAACAGAACAGATTTCACAAAGTTTAACTGGATTAAAGTCTTTATCCATAAATGAGTGAAATTTGGAACGACACGTGTAGATTGGTATCATTAACTTTTTTTTTTACTCCCATTAAAGTAACAGGGATGTCTCCTGCTGGTGAAAATACAGTAAGATACCCCTGCAATTCAACTCCAGATTGTTGATTTAATTCCTTCTCCCTTTAAACCTTAATAAAAAGACGGAGAGGCCTGTGGGTGTATATGGGTCTTAAACCTGAGTCTTAGCCAAACAAAAACACAGAAGAAGCCATTTAAACAGGGAGACCAAATCTGTCTGAACAGCAGTGGAAACCGTAAGTCTGAGCCAAGCTAGCCTAAACCAAACGGAATGCTGTGTTCACCATTATGAGAACACCATTCACGTTGGTTTAACCAGGCTAAAGCCAATCCTCAGAGAGGAGGGAGACATTTAAGAGTGGGCCAAATCTTATCCAGAAAATGTGTGATGAGCATGCAGGACCAAGCAAAATGTCAATCAAGACCAGTTAATCCTCTCTGAAACCTTATTATATAGTTGAGGCATATGAGACACACAACAACAGCAGGAGTGAACCAAACCAACACAAGCCACAGAGAGTGGAAGACATTTAATAGGGGGCCAAATCGAATAAGGGCTGCTGTGTGAAAAATGTCCTTTGTCAGCCGGTGAGTATTTCATTACCCTGGGCTGGGTTATCAGCTCTGTGAATCACTGATGTGAATCAGTCACTCAGAGAGAAGCAATCACCTTGATACATATTTAGAATGGTGTGTGTGGGGGGGTCGGCAGGTGTGTATGGGGGGTATATGTGTGTGGTGGGGTGGGGGGAGGGTATGTGTGTGTGCATTGTATGTGTGAGTGTGTGTCTGTGTTTTGGGCAGTCACACACCGAGGTAGTCATAATGATAGGCAGAAGACTGGGAGGGGGTGGATGTGTTTTGGGCAGTCACACACCGAGGTAGTCATAATGATAGGCAGAAGACTGGGAGGGGGTGGATGTGTTTTGGGCAGTCACACACCGAGGTAGTCATAATGATAGGCAGAAGACTGGGAGGGGGTGGATGTGTTTTGGGCAGTCACACACCGAGGTAGTCATAATGATAGGCAGAAGACTGGGAGGGGGTGGATGTGTTTTGGGCAGTCACACACCGAGGTAGTCATAATGATAGGCAGAAGACTGGGAGGGGGTGGATGGAAGTGAGCTTTGAAAGTATGATTATTTTTGTATTGTTGAAACAAATCCAGAACATGAAATAGGTTTTGTTTCATATAATTAGGCAGCTGCACTCAGATAATCCTTATGATGGAGATATAAAAGCTGAAAGAAGGGATGATGAGGGAAAGAAAGAAGGGATGATGAGGGAAAGAAAGAAGGGATGATGAGGGAAAGAAAGGGGGATGATGAGGAAAATAGATGGGGATGATGAGGGAAAGAAAGAGGGGATGATGAGGGAAAGAATGGGGGATGATGAGGGAAAGAATGGGGGATGATGAGGGAAAGAAAGGGGGATGATGAGGAAAAGAATGGGGGATGATGAGGAAAAGAATGGGGGGTGATGAGGGAAAGAATGGGGGATGATGAGGGAAAGAATGGGGGATGATGAGGGAAAGTAAGAGGGGATGATGAGGGAAAGAATGGGGGATGATGAGGGAAAGAAAGGGGGATGATGAGGAAAAGAGATGGGGTTGATGAGGGAAAGAAAGAGGGGATGATGAGGGAAAGAAAGATGGGATGATGGACAGAGTGGGGGATGATGAGGGAAAGAAAGATGGGATGATGGACAGAGTGGGGGATGATGAGGGAAAGAAAGGGGGATGATGGCAGTTGGATAGTAGATGACTGGAAGTCAGCTCTGAAATGTATATGTTTTAATTGTCGAAATAAAACCAGAACAGTGAAACAGTTATTGTTTCATGTAACTACAGTCAGACACAAAACCAATTGTAATGATAGGGAGAGACATGTTTAAAAAGGTCTGGATGGTGGATAGGAACCAGACCATGATTACTTACTGTGTGGTTTTATCTCTTTGTATATCTAGCTACAATAATTAGGAGATGATATGATTGCGACAAACAAAAGTATGGCTTGAGTGCAATTTGTTGTAAAAAGAAAACAGAAACAGATACAAGATGACACCAGTTGAAGAATGTTTAGACATACACTGAGTATACACAACATTGAGAACACCTGCTCTTTCCATGACAGACTGACCAGGTGCATCAAGGTGAAAGCTGTGATCTCTTGTTGATGTCACTTGTTAAATCCACTTCAAGTCACTGTAGATGAAGGGGAGGAGACGGGTTAAAGACACATTTTTAAACCTTGAAACAATTGAGACATGGATTGTGTGTGTGTGCCCTTCAGAGGGTGAATGGGCAAGACAAAAGATTTAGGTGCGTTTGAACGGGGTATGGTAGTAGGTGCCAGGTACACTGGTTTGAGTGTGTCAAGAACTGCAATGGTGCTGGGGTTTTCACACTCAACAGTTTCCAGTGTGTATCAAGAATTCCCACCACCCAAAAGACATCCAGCCAACTGTGGGAAGCATTGGAGTCAACATGGACCAGCATCCCTGTGGAACGCTCTCAACACCTTGTAGAGTCCATGCCTGGACGAATTGAGGCTGTTCTCAGGGCTAAAGGGGGAGGGGGCTGCAACTGAATATTAGGGAAGATGTTCCTAATGTTTAGTATACTCAGTGTATATTGCAGATAAGGTCATTCACAACCTTCAGCTTGGCTTTGAATCAATTCAAGAATTGATCACCGATCTTAAATTAGTGCTAAATATTGATATACTATGTTTATATACTATGATATAATAGTATATGTTTTTTATGCTAAATACCTGCCTATCTGTACCTTGAGTAGAGCCCAAATTGAGCTGGTCCCCCATTATAAGTATCTAGGTATTTGGAATGATGAGAAGCTTTAAAACACACATTGACAAGCTGACTAAACAGTGGTGAGTAAAGATTGGTTTCTTGTCTGGAAATAAGTCCTGTCTCACTTTTGAAAATAGGAGGAAGATTGTTCAAGCAACACTCCTCCTAGTAATAGACTATGGCGACTCAATCTACATGCAGCCTCTGTGTTAAAACCTCTAGATTTAGTCTACCACTCAGCCTCTGTGTTAAAACCTCTAGATTCAGTCTACCACTCAGCCTCTGTGTTAAAACCTCTAGATTCAGTCTACCACTCAGCCTCTGTGTTAAAACCTCTAGATTCAGTCTACCACTCAGCCTCTGTGTTAAAACCTCTAGATTCAGTCTACCACTCAGCCTCTGTGTTAAAACCTCTAGATTCAGTCTACCACTCAGCCTCTGTGTTAAAACCTCTAGATTCAGTCTACCACTCAGCCTCTGTGTTAAAACCTCTAGATTCAGTCTACCACTCAGCCTCTGTGTTAAAACCTCTAGATTCAGTCTACCACTCAGCCTCTGTGTTAAAACCTCTAGATTCAGTCTACCACTCAGCCTCTGTGTTAAAACCTCTAGATTCAGTCTACCACTCAGCCTCTGTGTTAAAACCTCTAGATTCAGTCTACCACTCAGCCTCTGTGTTAAAACCTCTAGATTCAGTCTACCACTCAGCCTCTGTGTTAAAACCTCTAGATTCAGTCTAGCACTCAGCCTCTGTGTTAAAACCTCTAGATTCAGTCTACCACTCAGCCTCTGTGTTAAAACCTCTAGATTCAGTCTACCACTCAGCCTCTGTGTTAAAACCTCTAGATTCAGTCTACCACTCAGCCTCTGTGTTAAAACCTCTAGATTCAGTCTACCACTCAGCCTCTGTGTTAAAACCTCTAGATTCAGTCTACCACTCAGCCTCTGTGTTAAAACCTCTAGATTCAGTCTACCACTCAGCCTCTGTGTTAAAACCTCTAGATTCAGTCTACCACTCAGCCTCTGTGTTAAAACCTCTAGATTCAGTCTACCACTCAGCCTCTGTGTTAAAACCTCTAGATTCAGTCTACCACTCAGCCTCTGTGTTAAAACCTCTAGATTCAGTCTACCACTCAGCCTCTGTGTTAAAACCTCTAGATTCAGTCTACCACTCAGCCTCTGTGTTAAAACCTCTAGATTCAGTCTACCACTCAGCCTCTGTGTTAAAACCTCTAGATTCAGTCTACCACTCAGCCTCTGTGTTAAAACCTCTAGATTCAGTCTACCACTCAGCCTCTGTGTTAAAACCTCTAGATTCAGTCTACCACTCAGCCTCTGTGTTAAAACCTCTAGATTCAGTCTACCACTCAGCCTCTGTGTTAAAACCTCTAGATTGTTAAAACCTCTAGATTCAGTCTACCACTCAGCCTCTGTGTTAAAACCTCTAGATTTAGTCTACCACTCAGCCTCTGTGTTAAAACCTCTAGATTCAGTCTACCACTCAGCCTCTGTGTTAAAACCTCTAGATTCAGTCTACCACTCAGCCTCTGTGTTAAAACCTCTAGATTCAGTCTACCACTCAGCCTCTGTGTTAAAACCTCTAGATTCAGTCTACCACTCAGCCTCTGTGTTAAAACCTCTAGATTCAGTCTACCACTCAGCCTCTGTGTTAAAACCTCTAGATTCAGTCTACCACTCAGCCTCTGTGTTAAAACCTCTAGATTCAGTCTACCACTCAGCCTCTGTGTTAAAACCTCTAGATTCAGTCTACCACTCAGCCTCTGTGTTAAAACCTCTAGATTCAGTCTACCACTCAGCCTCTGTGTTAAAACCTCTAGATTCAGTCTACCACTCAGCCTCTGTGTTAAAACCTCTAGATTCAGTCTACCACTCAGCCTCTGTGTTAAAACCTAGATTCAGTCTACCACTCAGCCTCTGTGTTAAAACCTCTAGATTCAGTCTACCACTCAGCCTCTGTGTTAAAACCTCTAGATTTAGTCTACCACTCAGCCTCTGTGTTAAAACCTCTAGATTCAGTCTACCACTCAGCCTCTGTGTTAAAACCTCTAGATTCAGTCTACCACTCAGCCTCTGTGTTAAAACCTCTAGATTCAGTCTAGCACTCAGCCTCTGTGTTAAAACCTCTAGATTCAGTCTACCACTCAGCCTCTGTGTTAAAACCTCTAGATTTAGTCTACCACTCAGCCTCTGTGTTAAAACCTCTAGATTCAGTCTACCACTCAGCCTCTGTGTTAAAACCTCTAGATTCAGTCTACCACTCAGCCTCTGTGTTAAAACCTCTAGATTTAGTCTACCACTCAGCCTCTGTGTTAAAACCTCTAGATTCAGTCTACCACTCAGCCTCTGTGTTAAAACCTCTAGATTCAGTCTACCACTCAGCCTCTGTGTTAAAACCTCTAGATTCAGTCTACCACTCAGCCTCTGTGTTAAAACCTCTAGATTCAGTCTAGCACTCAGCCTCTGTGTTAAAACCTCTAGATTCAGTCTACCACTCAGCCTCTGTGTTAAAACCTCTAGATTTAGTCTACCACTCAGCCTCTGTGTTAAAACCTCTAGATTCAGTCTACCACTCAGCCTCTGTGTTAAAACCTCTAGATTCAGTCTACCACTCAGCCTCTGTGTTAAAACCTCTAGATGCAGTCTACCACTCAGCCTCTGTGTTAAAACCTCTAGATTCAGTCTACCACTCAGCCTCTGTGTTAAAACCTCTAGATTCAGTCTACCACTCAGCCTCTGTGTTAAAACCTCTAGATTCAGTCTACCACTCAGCCTCTGTGTTAAAACCTCTAGATTCAGTCTACCACTCAGCCTCTGTGTTAAAACCTCTAGATTTAGTCTACCACTCAGCCTCTGTGTTAAAACCTCTAGATTCAGTCTAGCACTCAGCCTCTGTGTTAAAACCTCTAGATTCAGTCTACCACTCAGCCTCTGTGTTAAAACCTCTAGATTTAGTCTACCACTCAGCCTCTGTGTTAAAACCTCTAGATTCAGTCTACCACTCAGCCTCTGTGTTAAAACCTCTAGATTTAGTCTACCACTCAGCCTCTGTGTTAAAACCTCTAGATTCAGTCTACCACTCAGCCTCTGTGTTAAAACCTCTAGATTTAGTCTACCACTCAGCCTCTGTGTTAAAACCTCTAGATTTAGTCTACCACTCAGCCTTGCGTTTTATCACTGGTGATAATTTCTGTACGCATCACTGTCTCTTAAATAGTTCTGTTGGCTGGGAGTCTCAGACGACCAGAAGGGCCCCGACATTGGCTGTTATCGTTAATAAGGAACTTCTCCGGAAACTCCCATATTACCTCACCTCACTTCTAAAATGGGAAATCTAGTAACTATTAGACTCTCTAGACTGGATGGCTCTAGAGGTTCCGCGGGTCTCCTCTGAGTTAGGGAAACACCGCTTTCAGTTACTTTGCCCCTCAGGCCTGGAATTACCTACAGGTCTCGCTGAAACTTGATTATTTGTTGCTTACATTGCTTGAACTGTTGTTCTCAGGGCGTCATTGGAAATGAGTCCCTGGTCTCAATGGGTTCCCCTGGTTAAATAAAGTTAATAAAACACTTAGAAGTCACACAGACCTCAGCTATTGTCTATTTCTTGTACTCTGTAGAGATCTTTGACAGAAGGCGTGTGTGTGTATGCTGTATGGCCACGGTTAGCAGTACTAACACAGTGCGATACTTGACACCTTACACTTGGGGATGTCTTAAGTTGTCAGTATTGAGGGATTCCAGGGACATAAAACAGATGGATACAAGGTGGAAAACTATATATTGTGTAAATCCAAAATGACACATGTGATGTGTGTTGCCACTTGGCATCCTTGTTAGGGTTTCCAGACCTACACTGTGCTGCCTTTCACACGGATTCCCAAAGAAAGCAATGGCATACAGTACAAAACCATAGTAACCGTGTCTATTCTGTATCAAATCTAAAATCTCTCCAATGCTGGACTTTCAGACATGCATATATACCCCACCAGACACACCACTATGGGTTTCTTCACAGTACCCAAACCAAAATCACATTTAATGTGTTGCTCAGTTGTGTTCCGCAGCGGTCTGAGGCACTCGGTGCAAGAGGCGCAACTACAGTCCTTGGTTCGAATCCAGGCTGTATCACATCTGGCCGTGATTGGGAGTCCTATAGGGCAGCGTACAATTTGCCCAGCGTCGTCCAGGTTTGGCCGTCATTGTAAATAAGAATTTGTTCTTAACTGACTTGCATAGTTAAATAAAGGTTAAAAATATATATATTTTATGCATAGAGCCATGTCATCATGGAATGCTCTGCCACCAGAGGTTACTCAGGCAACAAGTTTAACTTAAAAAACAACAACACACAATATATCCTCTTCTCTTTCTGAAGATTTAATTAAACTACTGTATATAAAAATATGTAAATACCGTATGAATAGTGTGTAAATAGCATTTTTGCTGTCTCTTGGTGTCTATATACTGTGTGTGTGTGTTTATTTATATTATTTTGGGAATTTAATGTCATGCATTTGTATTTTACGTGGACCCCAGGAAGAGTAGCTGCTGCTGCTAATGGGGATCCTAATAAACTAATCAGAAATGTTTAGATACAGTATTATCTGTGTGGACTGTAGGTAGTCGGTTTAGAGGGTTTCCAGTCAACCCAGGAGTACGCTGCTGTGTTGCCTTCCCTGACTTCCCATATTGATTTAATCAGATAGAAACAAGTCGCCTATAGCCATAAAAACCTAGAACCCCCTAGAAATCACATATAGCTCTGTCTTTGTTGTAGAAAATCTCCAGCCTCTTTCACACTATATGCCTTGGAATAGGAGTTTCTAGTCAGATCGGGAGTCTGCTGTGCTACCTTGCCTTCTCATCCTTGACACATTGATTTGCCTATATTATAAAGACAGTGCAGACATACAAATGAAATCATACAAATAGTATCTAGCCCTATCTCTTTCTTCTATTCTGTAGAAATATCCCAATAAGCTTGTTATGTACAGTATGTGACCTTAGTGTTGGCAGTCAGGCCATCCAGGAGTGTGCTGCTCTTCTGCCGTCCACCCTGCCTCTCCTCATCCTGCCTCTCCTCTCTCTCCTCATCCTGCCTCTCCTCATCCTGCCTCTCCTCGTCCTGCCTCTCCTCTTCCTGCCTCTCCTCTCCTCATCCTGCCTTTCCTCTCCTCATCCTGTGTCTCCTTTCTTCTCATCCTGCCTTTCCTCTCCTCATCCTGCCTCTCCTCTCCTCATCCTGCCTCTCCTCTCCTCATCCTGACTCTCCTTTCCTCATCCTGCCTCTCCTCTTCTCATCCTGCCTCTCCTCTCCTCATCCTGCCTCTCCTCATCCTGTCTCTCCTCCCTCATCCTGTCTCCTCATCCTTCTCATCCTGCGTCCTCTCCTGCCTCTCCTCTCCTCTCCTCTCCTGCCTCTCATCTCTCTTCTCATCCTGTGTTCATCCTGCCTCATCCTGTCCTCATCCTGTGTCTCCTCTCTCATCCTGTGTCTCCTCTCCTCATCCTGTTTCCTCTCCTCATCCTGCCTCTCCTCTCCTCATCCTGCCATCCTGTTCCTCTCCTCATCCTGCCTCTCCCTCTCCTCATCCTGCCTCCTCCTCATCCTCTCCTCATCCTGTCTCCTCCTTTCTTCTCATCCTGCCTCTCCTCTCCTCATCCTGCCTCTCCTCTCCTCATCCTGTGTCTCCTTTCTTCTCATCCTGCCTCTCCTCTCTTCTCATCCTGTGTCTCCTCTCCTCATCCTGCCTCTCCTCTCCTCATCCTGTGTCTCCTCTCCTCATCCTGCCTTTCTCCTCCTGCCTCTCCTCTTCTCATCCTGCCTCTCCTCTCCTCATCCTGCCTCTCCTCATCCTGCCTCTCCTCTCCTCATCCTGCCTCTCCTCTCCTCATCCTGCCTTCCTCCTCATCCTGCCTCTCCTCTCCTCATCCTGCCTCTCCTCTCCTCATCCTGCCTCTCCTCTCCTCATCCTGCCTCTCCTCTCCTCATCCTGCCTCTCCTCTCCTCATCCTGCCTCTCCTCTCCTCATCCTGCCTCTCCTCTCCTCATCCTGCCTCTCCTCTTCTCATCCTGCCCCTCCTCTTCTCATCCTGCCCCTCCTCTTCTCATCCTGCCTCTCCTCTCCTCATCCTGCCTCTCCTCTCCTCATCCTGCCTCTCCTCTCCTCATCCTGTCTCCTTTCTTCTCATCCTGCCTCTCCCCTTCTCATCCTGGCTTCTCTTTCTTGCCTTTACTTTCCACATTGATTTTCTCCAGCAGCTTGTGGGCTAATTGCCCTTATCAAAATCATGACCGGTAAATGATCGCCGTCTTTAATCGCCAGAAGCCATTGACATTTAGTCAAATTAATGAAGGCAAGCAGCAAGAGGATTGGGGCTCAGTGACACAGACCTGGGTTTAAATACGATTAGAAATCATTCAAATACTTTGAGCTTTTGCTTTAGTCTGCCCTCAAGTGCCAGGTGGGTGGGGTCTGCACATGTGAGGCTTTGTAATTGGTTGCATTTCTACAGGCAAGCTCAATCAAGCACAGATAAAGTATTGGAAATTATTTAGAATAGTATTTGAACCCAGTTTAGAAGCGTCTGTTTAGTTGGCAAAATGGTAGCCTCCTTCACACTGAATAACAAGGCAAATTAACAGAGACAGAGAGAGAGGGAGATGGTGAGACAGAGAGGGAAGGAATGTAAGAAAGAGAGAGAGCGAGTGTAATGTTTACTGTATATTTGTTTGTTAATTTCAATTTAGTTTCAATCACATTTCCCAATCCAATAAAGCCCCTCAGATTGAGAGAGAGAGAGAGAGAGAGAGAGAGAGAGAGAGAGAGAGAGAGAGAGAGAGAGAGAGAGAGAGAGAGAGAAGAGAGAGAGAGAGAGAGAGAGAGAGAGAGAGAGAGAGAGAGAGAGAGAGAGAGAGAGAGAGAGAGAGAGAGAGAGAGAGAGAAAAATATTCATTTTCACCAGCTGCACTATATGCAATCAGGGACTGTGTGTGTGCTGCGTACGCTGCGGGCTTGCGTGTGTGTGGACAATTAATTTTCCGTCGCCTACCTTGCTTGCCAGGTTAGAGACTCAGCGAGAAACAGAGCTAATTTGATAAACAATCAATTGATAAACTATCATTTGGGAACACTATTCTGAGAGAATAATAGGCTTCGAGCTGGTGGGAAGATGCAGCTTTCGTGTCTGTGTTTCTTTTCTTCATAAAGGAGCCAATAAACTAAGCTCATTTGTTTCTTTTCCTAGAGCAAACAAAACAACAGAGCTCATAAAACATATGGAAATATTCCAGAAGCTTTTCAAATTCCAAATGGCATCAGTACAAATGTCTGAAATCCTCCAACAGGTGCAGAGTTAAGTATTTGCATATATACACATTCATTCACACATACTGTACTGTATGTCAAAACATGCACCTGTACTATCACACCATCTGCTACCCAAACAGCACACTGATTCTCTATACAGTTGATTCCTGTACTGTTGATTCCTGTACTGTTGATTCCTGTACTGTTGATTCCTGTACAGTTGATTCCTATACAGTTGATTCCTGTACTGTTGATTCCTGTACTGTTGATTCCTGTACAGTTGATTCCTGTACAGTTGATTCCTATACAGTTGATTCCTGTACAGTTTATTCCTGTACTGTTGATTCCTGTACTGTTGATTCCTGTACTGTTGATTCCTATACAGTTGATTCCTGTACTGTTGATTCCTGTACAGTTGATTCCTGTACAGTTGATTCCTGTACAGTTGATTCCTGTACAGTTGATTCCTATACAGTTGATTCCTGTACTGTTGATTCCTGTACTGTTGATTCCTGTACTGTTGATTCCTGTACAGTTGATTCCTGTACAGTTGATTCCTATACAGTTGATTCCTGTACAGTTTATTCCTGTACTGTTGATTCTTGTACTGTTGATTCCTGTACAGTTGATTCCTATACAGTTGATTCCTGTACTGTTGATTCCTATACAGTTGATTCCTGTACAGTTGATTCCTGTACAGTTGATTCCTGTACAGTTGATTCCTATACAGTTGATTCCTGTACTGTTGATTCCTGTACTGTTGATTCCTGTACTGTTGATTCCTGTACAGTTGATTCCTATACAGTTGATTCCTGTACAGTTGATTCCTGTACAGTTGATTCCTGTACTGTTGATTCCTGTACTGTTGATTCCTGTACAGTTGATTCCTGTACAGTTGATTCCTATACAGTTGATTCCTATACAGTTGATTCCTATACAGTTGATTCCTGTACAGTTGATTCCTGTACAGTTGATTCCGCAAGTATTCAGACCCCTTGACATTTTCAACATTTTGTTACGTTACAGCCTTATTCTAAAATGTATTAAATACATACAAATCCTCATCAATCTACACACAATACCCCCTCATGACAAAGGGGAAAACCTTATTAGTATTCAGATATTTCGAAATTCATTGATCATCCTTGAGATGTTTCTAGCAATTGAGTCCACTTGTTGTAAATTAAATTGTTTGGACATGATTTGGAAAGGCACACACCTGTCTATATTTAAGTCCCACAGTTGACAGGGTATGTCAGAGCAAAAACCAAGCCTTGAGGTAGAAGGAATTGTTCGTATAGCGCCGAGACAGGGTTGTGCCAAGGGCAAGGGTCCCAAAAAATGTTCTGTAGCCTTGAAGGTCCACAAGAACACAGTGGCCTCCATCATTCTTAAATGGAAGAAGTTTGGAACCACCAAGACTCTTCCTAGAGCTGGCCGCCTGGCCAAACTGAGCAATCAGGGGAGTAGGGTCTTAGTCAGGGAGGTGACCAAGAACTCGATGGTCTCTCTGAAAGAGCTCCAGAGTTCCTCTGTGCAGATGGGAGGACCTTCTAGAAGGACAACCATCTCTGCAGCACTCCACCAATCAGGCTTTTACGGTAGAATGGCCAGAGGGAAGCCACTCCTCAGTAAAAGGCACATGACAGCCCGCTTGGAGTTTGCCAAAAGGCACCTAACAGACTCTTAGACCATGAGATAATAGTGGGACTGGGAGAATACTCAGGATTGAGGGAAAGATGAACGGAGCAATGTACAGAGAGGTGTGTGTGTTCTCCACATCGGGGGAAGACCGATAACAGATTATGAAAAGTTTATCCAAGGGCACCAAGCTAATTCAGCAATTTAGTGTTTTTTTGTAACACTTCTGCTCCAAACAAACAGAGATCTTGTTGTACTTCAACCTGTGTGTGTGTGTGTGTGTGTGTGTGTGTGTGTGTGTGTGTGTGTGTGTGTGTGTGTGTGTGTGTGTGTGTGTGTGTGTGTGTGTGTGTGTGTGTGTGTGTGTGTGTGTGTGTGTGTGTGTGTGTGTGTGTGTGTGTGTGTGTGTGTGTTCTACCCAATTGATGTCAATATTTATCTCTCACAGCCAAGAGCTCTCAAAACTGGGGAGATAACACCTGAAACATGAACCTTGTCCAACACCCACCATCATTGTTTCACCTCTATTATTTCACAGAGCTGCCGACCCTGATTCCAAGTATATTGAATTATGCAGTGTGAGTCGAGGACTACTTTTGTGAAATTATTTTTTATACATATATAACGTATATATATATACACATATACGTATGTGTACGTATACGTATACGTATATGGTGATTCTGCATAAGTGGCAAACACTGCTTTCCCATAAAAGCATTTTTTTTTACCGTTAAAGCAGCAATATGTAACTTTGTGAGCAACCTGACAGAATTAACCTAGAAATGTGAGTTATAGATCTGTCATTCTCGTTGAAAGCAAGTCTAAGAAGTGATCGATCTGTTCGCTCCCTCACGACGCCAGGACAGCGGAGTCAATCACCACCTTCCGGAGACACCTGAAAACCCCACCTCTTTAAGGAATACCTAGGATAGGATAAAGTAATCCTTCTCACCCCCCCCTTAAAAGATTTAGATGCACTATTGTAAAGTGGCTGTTCCACTGGATGTCATAAGGTGAATGCACCAATTTGTAAGTCGCTCTGGATAAGAGCGTCTGCTAAATGACTTAAATGTAATGTAAATGTATGTGGGCTAGTTCTATGCTTTTCGTTTTTAAGATTTGTTTTTGCGTCTTTTAGTTTGGGTTTTGTACACCAGCTTCAAACAGCTGAAAATACAATATTTTTGGTTATGGAAAATATATTTCACAGTGGTTTAGATGGTATAATGATTATCTACACTATACTTGCTTGTTTTGTCAGATAAACTGAAATTAGGCGAACTATTAGAATTTTAACAACCAGGAAATAGCAGAGTGATTTCTGCAGAGTGCATGTATAAGTCTCCAAACTTAGGACATTATTTATTTACATCATGATGTGTTCAAAGGCAATTACAAACATATTGGTGAATTAATATAGTAGTACAAAGTTATTGTTCAGACACCTATTTTATTGAGAGCTGTCTGTCCCAAACCCTCACTCCTAAACTTCGTGTTGGAAAGTCATTCATGTTTTTTGTAAAAAACAAAAAACGTAACTCTATTTCCATAGAACATCTTGAGTTGTTGTATTATTACATTGAAAGATACTGATCAAATTAGTCGTTTTGTTTATTTAAAGAAATCAAAAAAAAAAGATGTCCCACCTGTTGATGTCACTACCAAAACACACACGTCCAACATAAGTCAGTTGTCTAAACTGAACGATCACAACCGAAACAACGAAACAATTGACACTATATATATATATATATATATATATATATATTGGCATCTGTGACAGCATGGGCAGCGCCATTGAGGCTATCTCCATTTTAAAGTTTCATGTGCCATGCTCTATCAAATGAGCTGCAGAGGACCACCATATGGGTAGTGGACAAGTAGCCAGCAGGAAGGCTCCAACTGTACTGTGCTCTACTACTCTACTGTACTTTATTACTCTACTGTTCTCTAATGTACTGTACTCTACTACTCTACTGTACTTTACTCTCCTATGCTCTACTGTACTGTGCTCTACTACTCTACTGTACTCTACTCTACTGCACTGTACTCTACTGTACTCTACTACTCTACTGTACTCTACTCTCTTATGCTCTACTGTACTGTGCTCTACTACTCTACTGTACTCTACTCTACTGCACTGTACTCTACTACTCTACTGTACTCTACTACTCTACTGTACTCTACTCTCTTGTGCTCTACTGTACTGTGCTCTACTACTCTACTGTACTCTACTACTCTACTCTACTGCACTGTACTCTACTACTCTACTATGCTCTACTATACTGTACTCTACTACTCTACTGTACTCTACTCCCCTACGCTCTACTGTACTGTGCTCTACTACTCTAATGTACTGCTCTACTACTGTACTGTGCTCTACTACTCTACTGTACTGCTCTACTACTGTACTGTGCTCTACTACTGTACTGTGCTCTTCTGTACTGCACTGTGCTCTACTACTGTACTGTGCTCTACTACTGTACTGTGCTGTACTGTACTGTGCTCTACTACTGTACTGCCCTGTGCTCTAATACTGTACTGTGCTCTACTACTGTACTGTGCTGTACTGTACTGTGCTCTACTACTGTACTGTATTGTGCTCTACTACTTGGGCCAAGAAACACGAGCAATGGACATTAGACCGGAGATTTTTGGTTCCAACTGTCGCGTCTTTGTGAGACGCTGTAATGCTGGGTGTCGTGGGTGTGAGTCAAATGCAGGAGACAGAGTTCAATGCTGTGCGTTTTTAATAGCACCAACGCACCACAGAGTGCTCACAAAATGGAACCACAGGGAATCAAAAAGTACAATGGAAAAAATCACGACTAGGCACTAACACGTGAGCCGGGTTACATTGAAATAATCCCGACAACAACCAGGCGGGCCGGCTGTCTAATAAAGACAAACTAATTAAACATGAACAGGTGCTACCACTAAACATACAAGGAGGGGAGGAAAAACAATCAGTGGCAGCTAATAGGCTGACCACCGCCGAGCGCCACCCGCCCGGGAAGGGGAAACACCCTCCCGGATCTGATTTGACGCGCGGTGGGCCGACATCATTTGTTTGTGGCCTCGAGGTACTGCCCGGAGAACGAGGTGCAGGGCGATCCGGATGGAAGCGATGGAAATCCCTCAACATGGATGGATCCAAGATGTCCCCCACCGGTACCCAGCACCTCTCCTCCGGACCGTACCCTCCCAGTCCACGAGGTACTGCAGGCCCCTCACCCGGCGTCTTGAGTCCAGAATGGCCCGGATCGTGTGACGCCGGGGACCCCTCGATGTCCAGAGGGGGGGGACCTTTACCTCACTGTCCTGCAGGGGACCAGCTACCACCGGCCTGAGGAGAGACACATGAAACGAGGGGTTAATACGATAATGTTTAAGGGAGTTGTAATTAACACACCTGAAATATTCTCCTCAGGACTTTAAAGGGCCCTACACACTGCGGACCCAGCTTCCGGCAGGCAAGCGGAGAGGTAGGTTTCGGTCGAGAGCCAGACCCTGTCCCCGAGGAACACGGGGCCTCACTGCGGTGGCGGTCAGAACTCCTCTTCTGCCGTCCACTCGCTTGTCGTAGAGATTCCTGGACGGCCCTCCAGGTCTCCTTGGAGCGCTGTACCCATTCATCCACCGCAGGAGCCTCAGTCTGGCTCGGATGCCATGGTGCCAGGACCGGCTGGTACCCCAACACACACTGAAATCAAATCAAATCAAATCAAATGTATTTATATAGCCCTTCTGTACATCAGCTGATATCTCAAAGTGCTGTACAGAAACCCAGCCTAAAACCCCAAACAGCAAGCAATGCAGGTGTAGAAGCACAGTGGCTAGGAAAAACTCCCTAGAAAGGCCAAAACCTAGGATGAAACCTAGAGAGGAACCAGGCTATGTGTGGGGTGGCCAGTCCTCTTCTGGCTGTGCGGGTGGAGATTATAACAGAACATGGCCAAGATGTTCAAATGTTCATAAATGACCAGCATGGTCGAATAATAACAAGGCAGAACAGTTGAAACTGGAGCAGCAGCACAGTCAGGTGGACCGGGGACAGCAAGGAGTCATCATGTCAGGTAGTCCTGTGGCACGGTCCTAGGGCTCAGGTCCTCCAAGAGAGAGAAAGAAAGAGAGAATTAGAGATCATATGTGGGGTGGCCCGTCCTCTTCTGGCTGTGCCGGGTGGAGATTATAACATAACATGGCCAAGATGTTCAAATGTTCATAAATGACCAGCATGGTCGAATAATGTCAAGAAGAACAGGGGACACGTTAGTAGAGGAGTGGCGTAGTGAGTTCTGAGCCATTTCAGCCCAGGGAATGTATCGTGCCCACTCCCCTGGCCGATCCTGGCAATACACCGCAGAAACCTACCCACCTCCTGGTTCATTCTTCCACCTGCCCATTACTCTCGGGGTGATAACCGGAGGTCAGGCTGACAGAGACCCCCAAGCGTTCCATGAACGCTCTCCAGTTGGGTGAATTGGGGCCCGATCAGAAACGATGTCCTCCGGCACCCCGTCGTGCCGAAACATGGGTAAATAATGCCTCCGTAGTCTGTAGGGCTGTAGGGATGCCGGGCAACGGGAGGAGACGGCAGGACTTAGAGAACCGATCCACAATCACTAGAACCGTGGTGTTCCCCTGAGACGGCGGAGGATCGGTCAGGAAATCTATGGATAGATGTGACCATGGCCGCTGTGGAACGGGGAGGGGTTGAAGCTTCCCTCTAGGAAGGTGCCTTAGGAGCCTTTCTGAGCGCACACTGAACAGGAGGAGACATAACCCTTAACTTCCTTAGCCAACGTAGGCCACAATACCTCCCCTGAAGGCTCCCCACTGTCCTCGTCACCCCAGGGTGACCCGAGGGTGGACTGAGCCCACCGAATCAGTTTGTCCCGAACACCAAGCGGCACGTACCTTCGCCCCCTGGACACTGAGGCCATCTTCAGCCCGTGCACCTGTCCTCCTGTCAGTCCACCTCCCATACCACTGGGGCTACCAGCTTTGAGGCGGGAAGGATGGGAGTGGGTTCGGTGGACCCATCCTCCGTGTCGTAAGCGGGACAGTGCGTCAGCCTTCACGTTCTGGGAGCCCGGTCTATAAGACAAAGTAAACCGGAACCGGTGAAGAATATGGCCCACCTTGCCTGGCGTGGGTTAAGTCTCCCTAGCTGCCCGAATATACTTTCTGGTGGTCGGTCCAGATGAGAAAAGGGTGCTTAGCCCCCTCAAGCCAGTGTCTCCACACCTTCAGAGCTCTAACCACCGCTAGCAACTCCCGGTCCCCCACATCATGTTACGCTCCGCTGGGCTGAGCTTCCTTGAAAAGAACCGCAGGGGCGGAGTTTTGGTACCCGGCGCTGTGATAGCACGGCACCCACCCCAGCCTCGGATGACCTCCACTATGAATGCTAGAGAGGGGTCGGATGCGCCAACACGGGCGCATCAGTGAACAGCGCCTTCAACTTGTTGAATGCTCTGTCCGCCTCTGCTGACCACTGCAACCGCACCGGGCCCCCTTCAGCAGTGAGGTGATGGGAGCTGCTATCTGGCCAAAACCCCGGATAAACCTCCGGTAGTAGTTGGCAAAACCCAAAACCGCTACACTACCCCGAGGTGGAAATGTGATATCCCAGAAAAGAGACGGCTCGTTTAGAGAACACGCATTTCTTCATCCTGACGTATAGGTCATGCTCCAGCAGTCTGAAGTTTGGTCCAGAGACATGCGCGATGTGAGTGGCCGAGTAGATCAGAATGTCATCGATATAAACAACCACTCCCTGCCCGCACAGATCCCTGAGAATCGTCTACAAAGGATTGGAAAACGGCTGGAGCATTTTTTAACCCATACGGCATGACGAGACTCATAGTGGCCGGATGTAGTACTAAAGTTTTGTGAAGAACTGCGCTCCGTGGATTTTCCCATGATGAGAGGTAAGGGTAACTATACCCCCACTGTGATGGCGTTTAGACCTCTATAATCGATCACGGACGCAAACCTCCCTCCTTTTTCCTCACAAAAAAGAAACTCGAGGAGACGGGTGAAATGGAGGGCAATTACCCCTGTCCCAGCGACTCCGTGACATATGTCTCCATTGCCAACGTCTCCTCCTGGGACAGCGGGTTCCACGTGACTCTTGGGAAGCGCAGCGTCTACCTGGAACTATCGTCAATCCCTTCCCGGTCATAAGGTGGTCATTTAGTCACTTTCACTTTACTGAAAGCGATTGCCAAATATACTCGGGGGAATGCACACCGTGGAACCCTGGTCTGGACTCTCCACCGACGTGGCACCGATGGAAACTCCCAAACACCTTCAGAACACTCCTCTGACCACCCTGGAGAACCCCTGTCTCCACAAAATTTTAGGATTGTGCCGGGCCAGCCAGGAGTCCCCAGCACCACTGGAAACGCAGGCGAATCAATAATAAAAAAAAACTGATACGCTCCCTATGATTCCCCTGCGTCACCATGTCCAGTGGGACCGTGGTCTCCTGACCATCCCTGACCCTAATGGTGGCTTCTAGGGAGTGCACGGGGAAAGGAGAATCTATCGGCACCAGCGGAACCCCTAACTTAAGGGCGAGTCCGATCCATGTTCCCAGCTGCGCCTGAATTTTCGCCATGCTGGGAAGGGGAAAAAAGTGAA
The DNA here is from genome assembly GCF_023373465.1 of Oncorhynchus keta. Taxonomy (NCBI): domain Eukaryota; kingdom Metazoa; phylum Chordata; class Actinopteri; order Salmoniformes; family Salmonidae; genus Oncorhynchus; species Oncorhynchus keta. Next base: position 34,390 of record NW_026285292.1, on the reverse strand, counting down.
GGAAAGAGGTTAAGACAAACATGTGGCCAACAAGGGGTTCTGGGTGAGTTTGATGCTGACTCACCTGGGGTGACCGAGAAGCGTTCCGCCTGCCATCTCTACTCTCAGACGGACCCCCAGCACCGATCAGATTGTGTCCTCTCCGACCACAGTTGGTGCAGGGAAGGCCTCCTCCTCCGGTACCCCTCGACGTAGCCTCCCAACTCCATAGGAATGGGAGCGGAGGGGCTGGCTGGTGGAACGCACAGAACAGCCAGCAGGGCAGCCAGCAGATTATCCAGTCGAATGGACATGTCGATCAGCTGATCCAGTGACAGAGTGGTGACACGCTAACTCCCGGCGGACGTCCTCTCGGAGACTACACCTGTAGTGGTCCATAAGGGCCCTGTCGTTCCACCCAGATCCGGCTGCCAAGGTCCGGAACTCCAGCGCGTAATCCTGGGCGCTCCTCCTCTCCTGCCTGAGATGAAATAGTCGTTCTCCCACCGCTCGGCCGTCAGGGGTGATCAAACACGGCACGGAGCGGCAGGGAAACTCTGTGTAGTGCTCCCGCGCTGAGTCTGGGCCATTCCAGACTGCGTTCGCCCACTCAGAGCACGACCCGTGAGGCAGGAGATGAGGACACTCACCCTCTCTGCTCCTGAGGGAGTGGGTCTGATGGTGGCCAGGTATAGCTCCAGCTGAAGCAGAAACCCCTGGCAACCCGCCGCCGCTCCATCATAAGCCCTCGGTAGCGTCAGACGGAGGGTGCTGGAGTCGGGAGATGGGGAGTCCGGAACCGTGGGTGCAGAAGGTGGAGAGAGGAGACCACTCCTCTCCCATTTGTCCATTCTCTCCATCACTTGATCCATCGCGGATCCGATCCGATGGAGGACGGTGGTGTGGTGGAGAACCCGTTCCTCCATCGATGGGAGAGGGTTGGCTGCTGCTCCTGCTGATCCATTCAATCTGATAGGTGCGGGATTCTGTAATGCTCCGGGAGTCAAATGCAGGAGACAGAGTTCAATGCTGTGCGTCTTTTAATAAGAACTACCACAGGGTGCTCACAAAGAGGTTCCCAACCACAGGGAATCAAAAGGACAATGGAAAAATCACGACTAGGCACTAACACGTACCTCTACAAAAGAGCCGAAGGTTACATAGAAATAATCCCGCACAACAACCAGGCGGGCCAGCTGTCTAATAAAGACAAACTAATTAAACATGAACAGGTGCTACCACTAAACATACAAGGAGGGGAGGAAAAACAATCAGTGGCAGCTAATAGGCCGGTGACGACGACCGCCGGCGCCACCCGCCCGGAAGGGGAGACACCCTCGGTCGGAATCGTGACAGACGCAGAGTGGGTGAACGGATGATCTCCGCATGTGTGGTTCCCACCGTGAAGCACAGAGGAGGTGTGATGGTGTGGGGGTTCTTTGCTGGTGACACTGACAGGGATTTATTTAGAATTCAAGGCACACTTAACCAGCATGGCTACCACAGCATTCTGCAGTGATACGCCATCCCATCTGATTTGCACTTGGTGGGAGTATCATTTGTTTTTAAACATGACAGTGACCCAACACACCTACAGGCTGTTTAAGGGCTATTTGACCAAGAAGGAGAGTGATGGAGTGCTGCATCAGATGACCTGGCCTCCACAATCAGCCGACCACAACCCAATTGCAATGGTTTGGGATGTTGGACCACAGAGTGAACTAAAAGCAGTCAACAGGTGCTCAGCCTAAATAAGGTTTTCGAGTGCGTCAAACTTTTGACTGGTACCTTGTGTGTCGGCCTATTTCTTTTCTCTGTATTTCTCAAATTAGTCAACTGAATAGCATTGTCCCCTCAAGCTCCCACACTGACAGCTCCAAAGGCTCATCACTCATCCTTGTAGCGCCGGCTGTGGTATAGGAGACTTACTGCCACTCTTAAACGGCAAGCTGCCCCCTGTGGCATAGAGATTTACTGCCCTCCTGGCTGTGGCATAGGGGATTTACTGCCCCCCTCCTGGCTGTGGCACAGGGAATTACTGCCCCCTCTCGGCACTGGTGGATGCTGTTGATACTATTTCTGAATATTTAACTCAAGCAGCACCAAGGCAGTACTTTTGACTGCATATGAGCTTTAACATTTCAAATCTCTGCCATGTTTAAAGTCCTTTTCCTAAAATAAGTCTATTTAACAACAGTACATCACTGGGGCCAAGCGCCCTGGTATCTAGGACCTCAGAGGAAGGCCCTGAAGAATGTCAGACTCCGGCAACCCAAGTCATAGGCTATTCTCGCTGCTACCGCATGGCAGGCGGTGTCAATGCACCAAGTCTGGAGCCAACAGGAACCTGAACAGCTTCTACCCCCGAGCCATAAGACTGATAAATAGTTAACCAAATAGCTACCTGGACTGTCTGCGTTGACCCTTTTTGCACAAACTTTTGACTCATCACATGACGCTGCTGCTACTATTTGCTATCTGTCACTTATTCCTATTTATATGTACATACACTTGAAGTCGTACGTTTACATACACCTTAGCCAAATATATTGAAACTCAGTTTTTCACAATTGCTGACATTTAATCCTAGTAAAAATTCCCTGTTTTAGGTCAGTTAGGATCACCACTTTATTTTAAGAATGTGAAATGTCAGAATAATAGGAGAGAGAATGATTTATTTCAGCTTTTATTTCTTTCATCACAGTCCCAGTGGGTCAGAAGTTCACATACACTCAATTAGTATTTGGTAGCATTGCCTTTAAATGTTTTAACATGGGTCAAACGTTATGTGTTGCCTTCCACTATAAGTTGGGTGAATTTTGGCCCATTCCTCCTGACTCGTGAAACTGAGTCAGGTTTTTTAGGCCTCCTTGCTCGCACACGCGTTTTCAGTTCTGCCCATACATTTTCTATTGGATTGAGGTCAGAGCTTTGTGATGGCCACTCCAATACCTTGACTTTGTTGTCCTTAAGCCATTTTGCCATAACTTTGGAAGTATGCTTGGGGTCATTGTCCATTTGCAAGACTCGTTTGCGACCAAGCTTTAACTGATGACTGATGTCTAGAGATGTTACTTCAATATCTCCACATAATTTTCTCCTCCCTCATGATGCCATCTATTTTGTGCACCTGTCCCTCCTGCAGCAAAGCACCCCCACGCTTCACGGTTGGGATGGTGTTCTTCGGCTTGCAAGCCTCCCCCTTTTTCCTCCAAACATAACAATGGTCTTTATGGCCAAACAGTTCTATTTTTGTTCAGACGAGAATATTTCTCCAAAAAGTACAATCTTTGTCCCCATGTGTAGTTGCAAACCGTAGTATGGCTTTTATGGTGGTTTTGGAGCAGTGACTTCCTCCTTGCTGAGCAGCCTTTAAGGTTATGTCGATATAGAACTCGTTTTACTGTGGATATAGATACTTTTGTACCCATTTCCTCCAGCATCTTCACATGGTCCTTTGCTGTTGTTCTGGGATTGATTTGCACTTTTCGCACCAAAGCGTTAATCTCTAGGAGACAGCCGCGTATGGCGGCTGAGTTGGTCCCATGGTGTTTATACTTGCGTACTACTGTTTGTACAGATGAATGTGGTACCTTCAGGCGTTTGTAAATTGCTCCCAAGGATGAACCAGACTTGTGGAGGTCTACAAAGTGTTTTCTGAGGTCTTGGCTGATTTCTTTTGATTTTCCCATGATGTCAAGCGAAGAGGCACTGAGTTTGAAGGTAGGCCTTGAAATACATCAACAAATACACTAATTGACTCAAATGATGTCAATTAGCCTATCGGGAGCTTCTAAAGCCATGACATCATTTTCTGGGATTTTCCAAGCTGTTTAAAGGTAGTCAACTGTCACGCCTTGGTCATTGTATTTTGTGTTTTCGTTATATATTTGGTCAGGCCAGGGTGTGACATGGGTTTATATATTGTATTTTCGTATTGGGGTTTGTAGTGTTTGGGATTGCGGCTGAGTAGGGGTGTTGTATAGGCTTGGCTGCCTGAGGCGGTTCTCAATCAGAGTCAGGTGATTCTTGTTGTCTCTGATTGGGAACCGTATTTAGGTAGCCAGGGTTTCACTGTGTATTTCGTGGGTGATTGTTCCTGTCTCTGTGTAGTTTCACCAGATAGGCTGTAATTAGGTTTCACGTTCCGTTTGTTGTTTTGTATTTTGTATTGTTATTTCATATGTCACTTTTTCCATTAAAGTCATGAGTAACCACCACGCTGCATTTCGGTCCGACTCTCTTTCGACAAACGAAGAACGACGTTACATCAACTTAGTGTATGTAAACTTCTGACCCACTGGAATTGTGATACAGTGAATGATAAGTGAAATAACAATTGTCATGCACAAAGTAGATGTCCTAACCGACTTGCCAAAACTATAGTTTGTGTCACGTCCTGACCTTAGTTCCTTTTTCATGTCTCTGTTTTAGTTTGGTCAGGGCGTGAGTTGGGGTGGGCATTCTGTTTTGTATTCTGTTGTATTTCTGTGTTTGGCCTGGTATGGTACCCAATCAGAGGCAGCTGTTTATCGTTGTCTCTGATTGAGAACCATACTTAGGCAGCCTGTTTTCCCCCTATGATTTGTGGGTAGTTGTTTTCTGTGTCTGTGTTTCACCATACATCACTGTTTCGATTTTCATTTATTTCACTTTGGTTATTTTGTTATTTCAGTGTTCATTAAATAAATATGGACACATACCACGCTGTGCATTGGTCCGATCCTTCCTACTCCTCCTCAGAAGAGGAGGAAAATCGTTACAGTTTGTTAGTAAGACATTTGTGTAGTGGTTGAAAAACAAGTTTAATTGACTCCAACCTAAGTATATGTAAACTTCCGACTTTAACTGTACATGTATCCCTTCAATCGACACTGAGTTAGGTAAATCTACTTTTAGTTTTCTTTCACCTTACTGGAATAATCTCAGACTCGCTCTGAAACTGTATGAATTGGTGTCTCTAGGGTAATTCAGAAGGCTGAATGAAAACCTTTTTACTGAAGAATGTGTTTATTTTCTATGACTGTATTTTGCTTTTGTGTATTGATGTGAATATTGATATGTATAGTGTATTGATGTGAATATTGATATGTATAGTGTATTGATGTGAATATTGATATGTATAGTGTATTGATGTGAATATTGATATGTATAGTGTATTGATGTGAATATTGATATGTATAGTTTATTGATGTGAATATTGACATGTATAGTGTATAGATGTGAATATTGATGTGTATAGTGTATTGATATGTATAGTGTATTGATGTGAATATTGACATGTATAGTGTATAGATGTGAATATTGATATGTATAGTGTATTGATGTGAATATTGATATTTATAGTGTATTGATGTGAATATTGATATGTATAGTGTATTGATGTGAATATTGACATGTATAGTGTATAGATGTGAATATTGATGTGTATAGTGTATTGATATGTATAGTGTATTGATATGTATCCAATTTGTAAGTCGCTCTGGATAAGAGCGTCTGCTAAATGACGTAAATGTATAGTGTATTGATGTGAATATTGATATGTATAGTGTATTGATGTGAATATTGATATGTATAGTGTATTGATGTGAATATTGATATGTATAGTGTATTGATGTGAATATTGATATGTATAGTGTATTGATGTGAACATTGATATGTATAGTGTATAGATGTGAATATTGATATGTATAGTGTATTGATGTGAATATTGATATGTAGAGTGTATTGATGTGAATATTGACATGTGTGTATATGTATATTGATATAGTGTATGATGAATATTGATATGTATAGTGTATTGATGTGAATATTGATATGTATAGTGTATTGATGTGAATATTGATATGTATAGTGTATTGATGTGAATATTGATATGTATAGTGTATTGATGTGAATATTGACATGTATAGTGTATTGATGTGAATATTGATATGTATAGTGTATTGATGTGAATATTGATATGTATAGTGTATTGATGTGAATATTGATATGTATAGTGTATTGATGTGAATATTGATATGTATAGTGTATTGATGTGAATATTGATATGTATAGTGTATTGATGTGAATATTGATATGTATAGTGTATTGATTGTGTATTGATATGTATAGTGTATTGATAATGTATAGTGTGTATTGATGTGAATATTGATATGTATAGTGTATTGATGTGAATATTGATATGTGTGTATAGTGTATTGATGTGAATATTGATATGTATAGTGTATTTATGTGAATATTGTCATGTATAGTGTATTGATGTGAATATTGATATGTATAGTGTATTGATGTGAATATTGATATGTATAGTGTATTGATGTGAATATTGATGTGTATAGTGTATTGATATGTATAGTGTATTGATGTGAATATTGATATGTATAGTGTATTGATATGTATAGTGTATTGATGTGAATATTGATATGTATAGTGTATTGATGTGAATATTGATATGTATAGTGTATTGATGTGAATATTGACATGTATAGTGTATTGATGTGAATATTGATATGTATAGTGTATTGATGTGAATATTGATATGTATAGTGTATTGATGTGAATATTGATATGTATAGTGTATTGATGTGAATATTGATATGTATAGTGTATTGATGTGAATATTGATATGTATAGTGTATTGATGTGAATATTGACATGTATAGTGTATTGATGTGAATATTGATATGTATAGTGTATAGATGTGTATATTGATATGTATAGTGTATTGATGTGAATATTGATATGTATAGTGTATTGATGTGAATATTGATGTGTATAGTGTATAGATGTGAATATTGATATGTATAGTGTATTGATGTGAATATTGACATGTATAGTGTATTGATGTGAATATTGATATGTATAGTGTATTGATGTGAATATTGATATGTATAGTGTATTGATGTGAATATTGACATATAGTGTATTGATGTGAATATTGATATGTGATAGTGTATTGATGTGAATATTGATATGTATAGTGTATTGATGTGAATATTGAATATGTATAGTGTATTGATGTGAATATTGATATGTATAGTGTATTGATGTGAATATTGATGTATTGATATGTATAGTGTATTGATGTGAATATTGATATGTATAGTGTATATATGTATATTGTATGTGAATATTGATATGTATATGTATAGTGTATGTGAATATTGATATGTATAGTGTATTGATGTGAATATTGATATGTATAGTGTATTGATGTGAATATTGATATGTATAGTGTATTGATGTGAATATTGATATGTATAGTTGTATATTGATATGTGAATATATGATATGTATAGTGTATTGATGTGAATATTGATATGTATAGTGTATTGATGTGAATATTGATATGTATAGTGTATTGATGTGAATATTGATATGTATAGTGTATTGATGTGAATATTGACATGTATAGTGTATTGATGTGAATATTGATATGTATAGTGTATTGATGTGAATATTGATATGTATAGTGTATTGATGTGAATATTGATATGTATAGTGTATTGATGTGAATATTGATATGTATAGTGTATTGATGTGAATATTGATATGTATAGTGTATTGATGTGAATATTGATATGTATAGTGTATTGATGTGAATATTGATATGTATAGTGTATTGATGTGAATATTGATATGTATAGTGTATTGATGTGAATATTGATATGTATAGTGTATTGATGTGAATATTGATATGTATAGTGTATTGATGTGAATATTGACATGTATAGTGTATTGATGTGAATATTGATATGTATAGTGTATTGATGTGAATATTGATATGTATAGTGTATTGATGTGAATATTGATATGTATAGTGTATTGATGTGAATATTGATATGTATAGTGTATTGATGTGAATATTGATATGTATAGTGTATAGATGTGAATATTGACATGTATAGTGTATTGATGTGAATATTGATGTGTATAGTGTATTGATGTGAATATTGATATGTATAGTGTATTGATATGTATAGTGTATTGATGTGAATATTGATATGTATAGTGTATTGATGTGAATATTGATGTGTATAGTGTATTGATATGTATAGTGTATTGATGTGAATATTGATATGTATAGTGTATTGATGTGAATATTGATGTATAGTGTATTGATATGTATAGTGTATTGATGTGAATATTGATGTATAGTGTATTGTGTAATATTGATATGTATAGTGTATTGATGTGAATATTGATGTGTATAGTGTATTGATATGTATAGTGTATTGATGTGAATATTGATATGTATAGTGTATTGATGTGAATATTGATGTGTATAGTGTATTGATATGTATAGTGTATTGATGTGAATATTGATATGTATAGTGTATTGATGTGAATATTGATGTGTATAGTGTATTGATATGTATAGTGTATTGATGTGAATATTGATGTGTATAGTGTATTCATATGTATAGTGTATTGATATGTATAGTGTATTGATGTGAATATTGATGTGTATAGTGTATTGATATGTATAGTGTATTGATGTGAATATTGATATGTATAGTGTATTGATGTGAATATTGATGTGTATAGTGTATTGATATGTATAGTGTATTGATGTGTATAGTGTATAGATGTGAATATTGATATGTATAGTGTATTGATGTGAATATTGATATGTATAGTGTATTGATGTGAATATTGATATGTATAGTGTATAGATGTGAATATTGATATGTATAGTGTATTGATGTGAATATTGATATGTATAGTGTATTGATGTGAATATTGATGTGTATAGTGTATTGATGTGAATATTGATATGTATAGTGTATTGATGTGAATATTGACATGTATAGTGTATTGATGTGAATATTGATATGTATAGTGTATTGATGTATAGAATATATTGATATGTATAGTGTATTGATATGTATAGTGTATTGATATATGATATGTATAGTGTATTGATATGTATAGTGTATTGATATGTATAGTGTATTGATGATGTGATATGTATTGATATGTATAGTGTATTGATGTGAATATTGATATGTATAGTGTATTGATGTGAATATTGATGATATGTATTGATATGTATAGTGTATAGATGTGAATATTGACATGTATAGTGTATTGATGTGAATATTGATATGTATAGTGTATTGATGTGAATATTGATGTGTATAGTGTATAGATGTGAATATTGATATGTATAGTGTATTGATGTGAATATTGACATGTATAGTGTAGTTATGTGAATATTGATATGTATTGTGTATTGATGTGAATATTGACATGTATATTGTATAGATGTGAATATTGAGGTGTATAGTGTATAGATGTGAATATTGATATGTATAGTGTATAGATGTGAATATTGATATGTATAGTGTATAGATGTGAATATTGACATGTATAGTGTATTGATGTGAATTTCCATGGCCGAGCAGCTGCACACAAGCCTAATATCGCCATGCGCAATGACAAGCGTCAGCTGGAGTGGTGTAAAGTTCACTGCCATTGGACTCTGGAGCAGTGAAAAACGTGTTCTCTGGAGTGATGAATCACTCTTCTCCATCGGGCAGTGCGACGGACTAATCTGGGTTTGGCGGATGCCAGGAGAACGTTACCTGCCTCAATGCATAGTGCCAACTGTAAAGTTTGGTGGAGGAGGAATAATGGTCTGGGGCTGTTTTTCACAGTTCAGGCTAGGCTCCTTTGTTCAAGTGAAGGGAAATCTTAACGCTACAATATACAATGCCATTCTAGATAATTCTGTGTTTCCAACTTTGTGGCAACAGTTTGAGGAAGGCTCTTTCCTGTTTCAGCATGGCAATGCCCCCATGCACAAAGTGAGGTCCATACAGAAATGGTTTGTCTAGATTGTTGTGGAAGAACTTAACTGACCTGCACAGAGCCCTGACCTCAACCCCATCGAACACCTTTGGGATGAATTGTAACATCGACTGCAAGCCAGTCAGTGCTCAACCTCACTAATGACCTTATGGCTGAATGGAAGCAAGTCCCGCGGCAATGTTCCAACATCTAGTGGAAAGCCTTCCCAGAAGAGTGGAGGCTGTTATGGCTGCAAAAGGGGGGAACAACTCCATATTAATTCCCATGATTTTGGAATGTGATGATTGACGAGCCCGTGTCCACATACTTTTGGCTGTGTAGTGTATATCACCATTGAAATATGCATTCAGAGCAGATAATTCTGCATCAATGAAAAAAATACATTTAAAAACACATCAACTTCCATCAAGCGGTAAGAGAAAATAACAGTGCTGTGCTTTTAACCCATGGGGAGTGTCAGAGCATAGGCTGTTTCGGTCCAAGTAGAACATTTGCTACTAATGCTATGACATTAGTGGAAGGTTTGAAATTAACATATCAGGTTTCGAGTAGCGTAACCTTTTACTAATGCTATGACATGCACTCACTTTCAATGAGTAAACAAAACCGAAAATAACCATGTCTGCTGTGGGTTTAGCCGATGGGGACTATCAGTCTTTAGGTGATCTATAGGTATCTGTATTTACGCAAAGTAGGACCTTTGTTAATGCTATGACATTAGTGCAAAGTCTGAAACAAACAGAATAGGTATGGTCTACATCCCAAATGGCACCCTGTTCCCTATTAAGTGCACTAGCTTTGACCTGGCCCATAGGGATTCAGCCATTAAGTAGCCCTATATCCACTATCCATGATATAAACGCTACCTTTTTTTAAATGTTATGCCAGACGGCTGGAGTATGTACCCTGCTGAGATCGGAGAGTGGATGGGCAACCTGGTGTGTGTGTGTGTGTGTTTGAGAGAGAGATTATGTGCATGCAGGCGGGCATGTGTGTGTCTCAAATCGATCAGGAGGGGGATGGAGGGGGATGGATGAACGGAGGGGGTCGAGGTCACCGGTTCGCCGGTTCATCTTTGTTTCATGAGTTCTAATGCATTTTCAAAAAAACCTCCCCATTCGTGTCCCCTCACGTCTGGCTGGGCTTTTCATGCATCAAATGGCCCTGAAGGTAGCATGATCTGCTGGTTATTGTCTGGTAGCATTATCTGCCGATATTTGTTGTTGTGGTGATTAGCGGGGGAGGACACCATCAAGGTGGATCAGTGCGGGTTGAGCTGAGGCTTTTCTTGTAGGAGGAATTGAATTGAAGAGGCTGTTGTAATGCGCACACACACTAACACATGCGTACACACACACACACGTGCGCACACACACCGGGTGCACCATATAGGGGATCAGCAGGGGGGGTTGAGCAAAAGTTCTAGGAATTGAACAGGCAGTTCTAGCGGGCTGTTCTGTTCTTGTGAATTACCCACAGGGTTGGGTTTGAATGTGTCAAGATCTAACATCCATCATGGTTATCTTACTTGATCTGTTTCCAAGTTTAACTCGCAGTTCAGAGACACAAGAAAACAACAACAACACTCACACACGCATGCACCCACACACGCGCGCACACACACACACACGAACACACACAAACACACACGCGCACACACACACGAACACACACAAACACACACGTGCACCCACACACACACACACACACACACACACACACACACACACCATATTTTCTCTTTTCTCCCTCTAAACACCTCATCATCACTTGACATTTCATGATGTGAAGCGTCCAGCTGTAATTCACTGGGTGGATAACAGAGACAAACACGCATGTGTATGTGTGAACACCACCAGCTGTGTAGTATTTGAGGATGGCAGAGTGTGGCCCGAATGGTACCCTATGGTTCCTGGTCAAAAGTAGTGCACTATGTAGGGAATATGGTGCCATTTAAGATGCAACCATTGTCTTCTCCACTACACCTCTTGTAACCTCTTCAGGGATATGCCATAGGGAAATAAATTCAGTGAAATACTTCTCTCTTTGTCTAGGCAATAGAGACTTCCACTCCAGGCAGATATAAATGCACACCTATAGATACAGTGGCTTGCAAAAGTATTCACCCCCCTTGGCATTTTTCCTATTTTGATGCCTTACAACCTGGAATTAAAATAGATTTTGGGGGGGCTTGTATCGTTTGATTTACACAACCTGCCTACCACTTTGCAGATGCAAAATATTGAAACAAACAAGAAATGAGACAGGAAAGCTGAACTTGAGTGTGCATAATTATTCACCCCCCCCACCCCCAAGTCAATACATTGTAGAGCCACCTTTGCAGCAATTACAGCTGCGAGTCTCTTGGGGTATGTCTCTATAAGCTTTGCACATCTAGCCACTGGGATTTTTTTCTTCAAGACAAAACTGCTCCAGCTCCAGAAATCTTTAAGTCATGTCACAGATTCTCAATTGGATTGAGGTCTAGGCTTTGACTAAGCCATTCCAAGACATGTAAATGTTTCCCCTTAAACCATTCGAGTGTTGCTTCAGCAGTATGCTTAGGCTTATTGTCCTGCTGGAAGGTGAACCTCCGTCCCAGTCTCAAATCTCTTGAAGACTGAAACCGGTTTCCCTCAAGAATTTCCCTGTATTTAGCGCCATCCATGATTCCTTCAATTCTGACCAGTTTCCCAGTCCCTGCCAATGAAAACATACCCACAGCATGATGCTGCCACCACCATGCTTCATTGTCGGGATGTTGATCTCGGGGTGATGAGAGGTTTTGGGTTTGCGCCAGACATAGCATTTTTCTTGATGGCCAAAAAGCTCAATTTTAGTCTCATCTAACCAGAGTACCTTATTCCTTATGTTTGGGGAGTCTCCCACATGCCTTTTAGTGAACACCAAACGTTTTTGCTTGTTCTTGTCATTAAACAATGGCTTTTTTCTGGCCACTCTTCCGTTAAGCCAAGTTCTGTGGAGTGTAAGGCTTAAAGTGGTCCTATAGACAGATGCTCCATTCTCCGCTGTGGAGCTTTGCAGCTCCAGGGCTATCTTTGGTCTCATTGTTGCTTCTCTGATTGATGCCCTCCTTGCCTGGTCTGTGAGTTTTGGTGGGCGGCCCTCTCTTGGCAAGTTTGTTGTGGTGCCATATTCTTTCCATTTTTTAATAATGGATTTAATGGTGCTCCGTGGGATGTTCAAAGTTTCTGATATTTTTTACCTTTACCCTTACTCTAAACCGGGTTCATATCCTGTACCCAACCCTACCCCCAAACATTTACCCTTTCCCTAAACTGCGTTCGTATCTTGTAATCAACCCTACCCTCCAAAACCTTTACCCTTACTCTAAACTGGGTTCATATCCTGTACCCAACCCTACACCCAAACATTTACCCTTTCCCTAAAATGGGTTCATATCTTGTATTCAACCCTACCCTCTAAAACCGTTACCCTTACTCTAAACCGGGTCTGTATCCTGTACCCTACCCCCAAACCTTTACCCTTTCCCTAAACTGGGTTCGTATCTTGTACTCAACCCTACCCTCTAAAACCATTACCCTTACTCTAAACCGGGTTCGTATCCTGTACCCTACCCCCAAACCTTTACCCTTTCCCTAAACCGGGTTCGTATCCTGTACCCAACCCTACCCTCCAAAACCTTTACCCTTACTCTAAACCGGGTTCGTATCCTGTACCCTACCCCCAAACCTTTACCCTTACTCTAAACCGGGTTTGTATCCTGTACCCAACCCCCAAACCTTTACCCTTACTCTAAACCGGGTTCGTATCCTGTACCCAACCCTAGCCTCTAAACCTTTACCCTAAACATGGTTCGTATCCTGCACCCAACCTTACACAAAACCTTTACCCTTTCCCTAAACTGAGTCGATATGCTATACCCTACCCCTAAACCTTTACCCTTACTCTATACTGGGTCCATATCATGTACCCAACCCTACCCCCAAACCTAAACCCTAAACCGGGTTTGTATCCTATATCCAACACAACCTTACCCTCGCTTTTATGTCAATATCTTCATTATTCTTTACACCTTTTAAACACAATAAAGTTTGTTTTAATAAAAGTCAAGTTGAGAACAACAAGAAAAGGTGAACTACAATGTCCCTCCACCCTAGTCTCCCACCCAACCCCAAACCTCAACCTGGAAACCGAAAAGAGAGATATAAGAATCCCTGAGCTGTCACTACCAGTATCAAAGTCTCTCTGTGTGTGTGTGTGTGTGTGTGTGTGTGTGTGTGTGTGTGTGTGTGTGTGTGTGTGTGTGTGTGTGTGTGTGTGTGTGTGTGTGTGTGCGTGTGCGTGTGCGTGTGCGTGTGCGCGCGTGCGCGCGTGTGCGTGTGTGCGCGTGTACTGTTCCACCACAAAGGATTAATTTATTTACTTTCACTGAACAGTCAACAGTTCGATCATCTACATTCCAACTTCAGTTACAGAGCTTGATAGTGATTTGAATTCAGGTGGTACAAGGCAACTTAAATAATTTAACCATAATGTCTCGATATCTTTTATACATTTGGATGAGTGCCCTTGAATAAACTGCTACATATTCCACTGTGAATATTTTATTTGACCTACTTACTTTTTTATTAACTGAAGGCCAATAAAATATATATACAGTACATATACAGTGCCTTCGGAAAGTATTCAGACCCCTTCATTTTTTCCCCATTTTGTTACATTACAGCCTTATTCTAAAATGGATTAATAAAAATCCTCAGCGATCTACACACAATACCCCATAATGATGAAGTGAAAACAGGTTTTCAGAAGTGTTTGCAAATGTATAAAACAGAAATACCTTATTTACATAAATATTCAGACCCTTTGCTATGAGACTCAAAATTGAGCTCAAGTGCGTCCTGTTTCCATTGATCATCCTTGAGATGTTTCTACAACTTGATTGGAGTCCACCTGTGGTAAATTCAATTGATTGGACATGATTTGGAAAGGCACACACCTGTCTATATGAAGTCCCACAGTTGACAGTGCATGTCAGAGCAAAAACCAAGCGATGAGGTCGAAGTCATTTTCTGTCCAACCATCTCTGCAGCACTTAACCAATCAGGTATTTATGGTAGAGTGGCAAGATGGAAGCCACTCCTCAGTAGAAGGCACATGACTAGTCAGGATTGAGGGAAAGAAGAACGGAGCAAAGTACAGAGAGATCCTTGATGAAAACCTGCTCCAGAGCGCTCAGGACCTCAGAATAGCCCACCCAGAGCAGTGACGCTCCCCATCCAACCATCCAACCAGACAGAGCTTGAGAGGATCTGCAGAGAAGAATGGGAGAAACTCCCCAAATACAAGCTTGTAGCGCCATACCCAAGAAGACTCGAGGCTGTACTTGCTGCCAAAGGTGCTTCAACAAAGTACTATGTAAAGGGTCTGAAAACGTATGTAAATGTGATATTTCAGTTTTTTTTGTCCACCTCATTTTTCCATTGTCATTATAGGGTATTTTATGTCGATTTATAAGGGGAAAAACAATGTAATCAATTTCAGAATAAGGCTGTAACGTAAAAGTCAAGGGGTCTGAAAGCCATATCTCAGACTGGACAATAAAAAGAAAAGATTAAGATGGGCAAAAGAACAGACACTGGCCAGAGGAACTCTGCCTAGAAGGCCAGCATCCAGGAGTCGCCTCTTCACTCTTGACGTTGGGACTGGTGTTTTGCGGGTACTATTTAATGAAGCTGCCAGTTGAGGACTTGTGAGGCATAAGTTTCTCAAACTAGACACTCTAATGTACTTGTCCACTTGCTCAGTTGTGCACCGGGGCCTCCCACTCCTCTTTCTATTCTGGTTAGAGTCAGTTTGCTCTGTTCTGTGAAGGGAGTAGTATACAGCGTTGTATAAGATCTTCAGTTTCTTGGCAATTTCTTGCATGGAATAGCCTTCATTTCTCAGAACCAGAATAGACTGATGAGATTCAGAAGAAAGTATCTTTGTTTCGGGCCATTTTGAGCCTGTAATCAAACCCACAAATGCTGATGCTTCAGATACTCAACTAATCTAAAGAAGGCCAGTTTTATTGCTTCTTTAATCAGAACAACAGTTTTCAGCTGTGCTAACATATTGCAAAAGGGTTTTCTAATGATCAATTAGCCTTTTAAAATTATAAACTTGTATTAGCTAACACAACGTGCCATTGGAACACAGGAATGATGGTTGCTGATAATGGGCCTCTGTACATCTATCTAGATATTCCATAAACAATCAGCCGTTTCCAGCTACAATAGTCATTTACAACATTAACCATGTCTACACTGTAAATCTGATCAATTTGATGTCATTTTAATGGACAAAAACATTTGCTTTTCTTTCAACAACAAGAACATTTCTAAGTGACCCCAAACTTTTGAACGGTAGTGTATATTAAAAATGACTTGCCTACTACCAGTATAGTATGTTTAACTGAAGGCCGAGCCTGAATGATTGGGCGAATCAACAATAAATGAAATGCTGATTAAAACTCCTGAAAGGCTCCACAGGTACTGAAATCTGTTGCCTTGTATTTGGTGTTCATTTTCTCAAATGTTCTCCATAGTAGGGAGTGCTAATGGCTTCTAAATATGACTCTACATCATTCAATAAGGTTTTGGCTATTCCCAACTCCCTTGGGTACCAGTTGGTTGCCATTAGCAACACGTGGTCACTGGTGCGATCTTACGGAATGTGATTGTAACTAAACTAAGTGAAAAATGTTCTCAAACATTTGACTGTTTTTCTAAGGTCTGTTTTCCACCGTCATTACTGAGAGAGGGAGAGAGATGGGGGGAGAGAGAGATGGGGAGGGAGAGAGAGAGGGGGAGAGTTGACCTCTTCATTGCTATTCTCTCCACTGTGAGTCATTTGCATGTTCTATGATTCTATGATTCCGTTTCTCTTTTATCATTAAGGTCATTAGTGATAATAATCTAAGAGATTGACTGATAGTTGTGTGACACCCACACACTCACTCACTCACACACGCACACACACACACACACACACACACACACACACACACACACACACACACACACACACACACACACACACACACACACACACACACACACACACACACACACACACACACACACACACACACACACACACACACACACACACACACACACACACACACACACACACACACACACACACACACACACACACACACACAGACACACACACACACATTTACAGACAGTCAGTTATGCTTTTAACTCTGCGTGCTTCCTACTTCAACATAGCTACTTCAGGGAAGGGAAGATAATATATGCCATTTAAGCAGATGCTTTTAACCCGGAAGTGAGTGCATTTTCGTAGCAGGAATATCTTTATGAAGGCCATATGTTTCTCAACTAGCATCATAAAGGACCACGATATACAGCATTCACCTCAAAGGACCTATGAACATAACATAAGTTACTATCTGTGGGGTTGCTATCTACACAGCCAGCTGGCTGTTTTTATGCCATTTCCTTGTCATTATTTGCTGTCATGCTGTAGCTAGATAGATAGATTTTGGGGTCACTTAGAAATGTCTTTGTTTTCCATGAAAACGTACATGAAATTAGTTGCAAAATGAATAGGAAATATAGTCAAGACGTTGACATGGTTATAAATAATGATTTTTAATTGAAATAGTAATTGTGTCCTTCAAATTTTGCTTTTGTCAAAGAATCCTCAATTTGCAGCAATTACAGACTTGCAAGCCTTTGGGATTCTTGTTTTCAAGTTGTTGAGGTAATCTGAAGAGATTTCACCCCATGCTTCCTGAAGCACCTCCCACAAGTTGGATTGGCTTGATGGGCACTTCTTACGGTCAAGCTGCTCCCACAACAGCTCAATAGGGTTGAGATCTGGTGACTGTGCTGGCCACTCCATTATAGACAGGATACCAGCTGACTGCTTCTTCCCTAAATAGTTCTTGCATAGTTTGGTGCTGTGCTTTGGGTCATTGTCCTTTTGTAGGAGGAAATAGTCTCCAATTAAGCACCGCCCACAGGGTATGTATGGCATGGCGTTGCAAAATGGAGTGATAGCCTTCCTTCTTTTACCCTGTACAAATATCCCACTTTACCACCACCAAAGCTTCCCCAGACCATCACATTGTCTCCACCATGCTTGACAGATGGCATCAAGCACTCCTTCAGCATCTTTTCATTTTATCTGCGTCTCATGAATGTTCTTCTTTGTGATCTGAGTACCTCAAACTTAGATTAGTCTGTCCATAACACTTTATTCCAATCTTCCTCTGTCCAGTGTCTGTGTTCTTTTGCGCATCTTAATCTTTTATTTTTATTGGACAGTCTGAGTTCTGACTTTTTCTTTGCAACTTTTCCTAGAAGGCCAGCATGCCAGAGTCGCCTCTTCACTCTTGACGTTGAGACTGGTGTTTTGCAGGTACTATTTAATGAAGCTACCAGTTGAGGACAGTTTCTCAAACTAGACAGTCTAATGTACTTGTCCTCTTGCTCAGCTGTGCATGGAGGCCTCCCACTCCTCTTTATATTCTGGCCAGAGCCAGTTTGCACTGTTCTGTGAAGGGAGCAATTTCTCGCATGGAATAGCCTTCATTTCTCAGAGCAAGAAGTTCAGAAGAAAGTTTCAGAATAAAGTTATTTGTTTCTGACCATTTTAAACCTGTAATCGAACCCACAAATGCTGATGCTCCAGATACTCAACTAGTCTAAAGAAGGCCAGTTTTATTGCTTCTTTAATCAGAACAACAGTTTTCAGCTGTGCTAACATAACTGCAAAAGGGTTTTCTAATGATCAATTAGCATTTTTAAAATGTTAACTTGGATTAGCTAACACAACGTGCCATTGGAAAACAGGAATGATGGTTTCTGATAATGGGCCTCTGTATGCCTACATTATGTAGATATTCCATTTTAAAAAACAGCCGTTTCCAGCTACAATAGTCATTTACAACATTAACAATGTCTACACTGTATTTGTGGTCCATTTGATGTTATTTTAATGGACAAAAAAAGTGTTTTTCTTTCAAAAACAAGAACATTTCTAAGTGACCCCAAACTTTTGAACGGTAGTGTAGATAGAGGAAGCGAAACAGCATAAAGGCCCCACAGTCATTGTAGCCTATGGATCATCACGCTGGGGAAGAATGTTGACAAAAGACATAACACTACTCACCTAATCAAATGAAACCCTGAAGTTAGTTTTATGAGTCTGGGAAACGTGGAGAGGGGTGTTCTTTACTTCCAGCCGAGTCTAGCTCACAATTATCATTCTTCTCTCTGTACAGAGAGGGGACTTCTGGGAGATGGTTTCCATGGTGATGGGATAAATGCGACGAGGAAGAGGGGGCTTAATGTGACAATATTTCAGCCGCAATATCCCAGAGACCAATAACTAGGATTTCAAAAGGAGGGTATATTACTGGAGACCTTCAAAGTTTAGCACTAAACTATAAGGATTTGATCTAATCTAGCACATCACATCTAGTGGCTCTTTAGGGTACTTCACATTGTCACAGGTATGTAAATATGTGTGGCCTTCTCTTTACATTTACATTTAAGTCATTTAGCAGACGCTCTTATCCAGAGCGACTTACAAATTGGCACATGTCAAATATATAAAATAATTGAATAAGATAAAAAAGTTGTAATGCTGACAAAGCTGTAAAATGTTATCTGAAATATAAACCATCAACTTAGTGATTGGTGTTTAATTTGAGGGTTTCAGTATGAAATATCCCTACATGTTTTTTCACAAACTTTTTTACTATATCAATATGTATTTGTTGTAAATGTTTTGGTGTCAAACTGGTGACAGTTGTGAAAAAAGTTATTAGTTGCAAGAGTTGCAGAGTTAATTGACAATAATGTCATTGTTGATCAGCATCATTAATGAAAAGGATCATCTATTTTCTCTTGAATAGTATGATCTATGTACTAGAAAATCATGGATAATATGGATACAGATATAATAAATTAATACTATATATGAATATATATATATATGTTGTTATTCAATTATAAATGACCCAAGTTAAGATAGATTGCCATAGATTTTCTGTTAATTACCAAAATGACTGAAGATTGCGGTAACTTTGCTAAATAGCCAGTAGCTTTGCAACCCTACCCATTATGAATGAATTCCACTCAATCGCTCTGGTAGATAGCAACAGAGGGTGAAATAGAAAAACATGTCCGCAGAGAGAAGAGAGTATAATGGTCTTTTTAAGACATTACGATTTCTACTTGATTGAGCAGCTATGCTAAAACATGCATCTATGCTCTTGAACCAAAGTTGACTTTTATTTCTCAAACTTTGAGACTTTATTAATGTTCTGACTCAGGGTTGTAATCCCACTTTGAGCACTAGCCTTCTCTCCCTTCTTGGTAATAGATATGTGGACCTTTAGGGCTGAGTAAGTCTGGGTATTGAGAAAAACTATATGGAGTGAAAATAGGTTCCTTTTCCGCAAAGCCTTCCACACGCACGTCTATAGAGAAAGAAAGGGAAAGAGAGGGGGAGAGTTAAAGGAAGAAAGAGAGGGAGAGAGAGAGATGAAAGGAGAACAAAATCCATCTAAAGCCCTGTGATCTGGAAAAAAAGGGTTATGAGGAGAGACTGAGTGTGAGGGCAGTCAGGTCACTCGAGATCCAAGGCGATATTCGACGTTCATCCATGTCCCCAGGATGTCGGGAGATGCCTTCAAAACCGGCCATTAGAGGCAACGGTGAGCTCCATTACCATCAAGTAGGCTTGCGGCAAGGGCGATGTGAATGGCGGATAAGCTGCGAGCTTGGGGCTCCAAGGGTCATGTGTTCAATGCCAGTGCTAGGCAGGTCTTGAACCCTAACTCAAACCTTAACCCTAAACTCAACCATTCAGAATGAATGCCTATATTTAACAGTCAAAATGTGACGTTTATCCCCTCCCCCCTTGACAAACGTTGAATACTGAAGTCAAACCGTGAGATGTTGTTGGTGAGCTCTGTAAAAGGGTTCTGATGAGAGGAGGGGTGAGAGGGAATATGAAAGAGGAAAATAGAGAAAGTGTCTATGAGAAAAAGAAAATGAGTGAGAGGGAAGAAGAGAAGGAGACAGATAGATCAAGAGAAAGACCGAAGAGTGATAGAAATCCTGACAAAGCCAGAGAGAGAGAGCACGAGAGAGCAAGCGAGTGAGAGAGCGAAGGAGAGAGAAAAAGGTAGAGAGAGAGAGAAAAAGAAAGAGTAAAAAGAGAGGTCATGCCCTGGGCTAATGGCCACCACAACCACATTAGCCACACAATACGGGTCAGCCACACACACAGGCACAGACACAGACACAGACACAGACACAGACACAGACACAGACACAGACACACACATACACACACACACAGGCACACACACACACACACACACACACACACACACACACACACACACACACACACACACACACACACACACACACACACACACACACACACACACACACACACACACACACACACACACACACACACAGGTTGTGAGATGTCATTAACCCTCCAAACAGCTGCACTGTGTGAGTGATATACCCAAAATAAACAGGCACCAAGATAAATGGTGCAAAATGGCTCACTACACCATCCGTGTTAGATGGACTTGTGTGCGTGTGCGTGTGCGTGTGTGTGTGTGTGTGTGTGTGTTATCTGGCCTGGCGGGCGGTCATGGCTGGCGACAGTGTCAATGGAAACGTTATTAATGTTTGTGTTGCAGGGATAATGGCATCATTTTTCCGGTTGCTCTTGTTGCAGTGTGTGATGTCGTGTAGTGGAGTGTGTGGTAGGGGGACGGGATGGGACAGTGAGGGGTGTGTGTGTGAGAGCGTGCCTATTGTGCCTGCCCATAAGCATGCAAGTGTGTGGCATGTGACACATTTCTTTTACTAAATAAACAATAATGACTGTCACAAGTCCAGCCACCATGATATTGTACACAAACGCCAACCCCCAGAGTTTATGAAATGTTCTGAAACATAAATACACTTTAATACACCTATATGCCTACATTTTATTATTATGTTTGTTCTCTCACTCTGTTGAAGTGTAATAAAATGTGTTCTTCTCGAAATTGAAAAAATGTCAATACATATATATATATATATATAAATATATAAAAAACAACTCTCTGGTTTTGAGAGTCGGGAGGCAGCTCTGGCTGATCCGTCCAAATCAATAACGAATTTAAGACGTTAGTGCTCGGGCCTCTACCTCATTGCTTTAGCTCATTATTTACAAGCTTGGCACGACTGTTCCTGGATGGATGGAAAGTGTTTTACTCAAGAATCCCCCACATTCTGACTCTCTCTCTACCTCTCTCTCGCTCTACCTACCCGTCTCTCTCTTTGTCTGACTCTCTCTCTCTGCTTCTCTTTCTTTTTCTCTTTGTCTCTGTCTTTCTCTAACTATCTCTCTCTTTCAATGAATTTCAACAGTAAATATTACACTCGCAAAATAATAGAGATGTTGCAAATGTCGTATTATGCCTATACAGTGTTGTAACGAAGTTCAAATAGTTAAAGTAGAAAAATAAATAAATAAATAAACATAAATATGGGTTGTATTTACAATGGTGTTTGTTCTTCACTGGTTGCCCTTTTCTCGTGGCAACAGGTCACACATCTTGCTGCAGTGATGAAACACTGTGGAATTTCACCCAATAGATATGGGAGTTTATCAAAATTGGATTTGTTTTCAAATTCTTTGTGGATCTGTGTAATCTGAGGGAAATATGGTCGTACATTTGGCAGGAGGTTTGGAAGTGCAGCTCAGTTTCCACCTCGTCTTTTTCTAACTATCTGTCTCTCTCTGTCGCCCTCTTTCTCTAACTATCTCTGTCTCTTTCTCTCTCTGTCTCTCTCTAACTATCTCTGTCTCTTTCTCTCTCTGTCTCCCTCTAACTATCTCTGTCTCTCTCTCTCTCTGTCTCCCTCTAACTATCTCTGTCTCTTTCTCTCTCTGTCTCCCTCTAACTATCTCTGTCTCTTTCTCTCTCTGTCTCCCTCTAACTATCTCTGTCTCTTTCTCTCTCTGTCTCCCTCTAACTATCTCTGTCTCTTTCTCTCTCTGTCTCCCTCTAACTATCTCTGTCTCTTTCTCTCTCTGTCTCCCTCTAACTATCTCTGTCTCTTTCTCTCTCTGTCTCCCTCTAACTATCTCTGTCTCTTTCTCTCTCTGTCTCCCTCTAACTATCTCTGTCTCTTTCTCTCTCTGTCTCCCTCTAACTATCTCTGTCTCTTTCTCTCTCTTTCTCTCTCTAACTATCTCTGTCTCTTCATCTCTCTTTCTCTCTCTAACTATCTAACTATCTCTGTCTCTTTCTCTCTCTTTCTCTCTCTAACTATCTCTGTCTCTTTCTCTCTCTGTCTCCCTCTAACTATCTCTGTCTCTTTCTCTCTCTAACTATCTCTGTCTCTTTCTCTCTCTGTCTCCCTCTAACTATCTCTGTCTCTTTCTCTCTCTAACTATCTCTGTCTCTTTCTCTCTCTGTCTCCCTCTCAATTCAATGTCAGGGCTTTATTGACATTGGAAACTTATGTTTACATTTCCAAAGCAAGTGAAATGGATAAACAATACAAAAATAAACATTATACTTACAAAACTTCCAAAAGAATAAAGACATTTCAAATGTCATTATGTCTATATACAGTGTTGTAATTATGTGCAAATTGTTAAAGTACAAAAAGGAAAATAAATATGTATTTAACAATGGTGTTTGTTCTTCACTGTTTTCCCTGACTCTCTAACTATCTGTAACTCTCTCTCACTCTCTAACTATCTGTAACTCTCTCTCTCTCACTCTCTAACTATCTGTAAGTCTCTCTCTCTCTCCCTCTCACTCTCTAACTATCTGTAACTCTCTCTCTCACTCTCTAACTATCTGTAACTCTCTCTCTCTCTCTCTCTCTCTAACTATCTGTAACTCTCTCTCTCACTCTCTAACTATCTGTAACTCTCTCTCTCTCTCTCTCTCTCACTCTCTAACTATCTGTAACTCTCTCTCTCACTCTCTAACTATCTGTAACTCTCTCTCTCTCACTCTCTAACTATCTGTAACTCTCTCTCACTCTCTAACTATCTGTAACTCTCTCTCTCTCACTCTCTAACTATCTGTAACTCTCTCTCTCACTCTCTAACTATCTGTAACTCTCTCTCTCTCTCACTCTCTAACTATCTGTAACTCTCTCTCTCACTCTCTAACTATCTGTAACTCTCTCTCTCTCTCACTCTCTAACTATCTGTAACTCTCTCTCACTCTCTAACTATCTGTAACTCTCTCTCTCTCTCTCTCTAACTATCTGTAACTCTCTCTCTCTCTCTAACTATCTGTAACTCTCTCTCTCTCTCTAACTATCTGTAACTCTCTCTCTCTCTCTCTCTCTCAAACTATCTGTAACTCTCTCTCTCTCTCTCTCTCACTCTCTAACTATCTGTAACTCTCTCTCTCTCTAACTATCTGTAACTCTCTCTCTAACTATCTGTAACTCTCTCTCTCTCTCTAACTATCTGTAACTCTCTCTCTCTCTCACTCTCTAACTATCTGTAACTCTCTCTCTCTCACTCTCACTCTCTAACTATCTGTAACTCTCTCTCTCTCTCTCTCTCTCTCTCTCTCTCTCTCTCTCTCTTTCACTCTCTAACGATCTGTAACTCTCTCTCTCTCTCTCTTGAATTATCTCTCTAACTATATCGCTCTCTCTCTCTCTCTCTCTGTGCATGCTGGGAGTTTTGGGGGATTCTGAGTGTTTGGTGTGGAGTTACATCACCTGTGTTTATTTTTTAAAATCATTTTCCTGGTGGTTTTCCTTTTACTAGGCATGATTAAGGTTATCATTACTTAAAAAAGTTATTGCATTTTGGGAAGTTTGCAAGTTGAATTAAAATGGTCCCTTTGGGTTTCAAACACCCGGCTCTGAAACGGGTTATGTCGTTTCAAACACCCGGCTCTGAAACGGGTTATGTCGTTTCAAACACCCGGCTCTGAAACAGGTTATGTCGTTTCAAACACCCGGCTCTGAAACAGGTTATGTCGTTTCAAACACCCGGCTTTGAAACAGGTTATGTCGTTTCAAACACCCGGCTCTGAAACAGGTTATGTCGTTTCAAACACCCGGCTCTGAAACAGGTTATGTCGTTTCAAACACCCAGCTCTGAAACAGGTTATGTTGTTTCAAACACCCAGCTCTGAAACAGGTTATGTCGTTTCAAACACCCGGCTCTGAAACAGGTTATGTCGTTTCAAACACCCAGCTCTGAAACAGGTTATGTCGTTTCAAACACCCAGCTCTGAAACAGGTTATGTCGTTTCAAACACCCAGCTCTGAAACAGGTTATGTATTTCAAACACCCAGCTCTGAAACAGGTTATGTCGTTTCAAACACCCGGCTCTGAAACAGGTTATGTCGTTTCAAACACCCAGCTCTGAAACAGGTTATGTCGTTTCAAATACCCAGCTCTGAAACGGTTATGTCGTTTCAAACACCCGGCTCTGAAACAGGTTATGTCGTTTCAAATACCCAGCTCTGAAACAGGTTATGTCGTTTCAAACACCCAGCTCTGAAACAGGTTATGTCGTTTCAAATACCCAGCTCTGAAACAGGTTATGTCGTTTCAAACACCCAGCTCTGAAACAGGTTATGTCGTTTCAAACACCCGGCTCTGAAACAGGTTATGTCGTTTCAAACACCCGGCTCTGAAACAGGTTATGTCGTTTCAAACACCCGGCTCTGAAACAGGTTATGTCGTTTCAAACACCCGGCTCTGAAACAGGTTATGTCGTTTCAAACACACGGCTCTGAAACAGGTTATGTCTTTCACACACGGCTCTGAAACAGGTTATGTCGTTTCGGCGACAGGTGTTTGTTTTTAGACTCACCGGAGCAGACTTTGGAGTTATTGTTTTCAAGTATGACAGCAGACTGTGTATGGCTTATTCTAGTACGGTGAGTTAACGATGTTTTGAGTGTGGGGATGTTGGCCATAAGTGACATGCTTGCCCCGAAAAGGGAGAAGGCGGAGGGAGGGGTGCAGGTGGTCCTCGTAACGCCTGGGTCCACTGATGTAGGGACAGGTGGTCCGACAGTGATGGAGCAATCACAAGCACCTGTTGCTGAGGAACAAGCTGTCCGTGTTGAGGGTACGGAGTTGCAGCTTGTACCAGAGGAGAACATAGTGTCTGTTATGCAGCAGAAAATTATTGTTGTAGGAGGTAAGGATGGATTTGGGGAGGCAATTCCCCAGACTGGTGAGGAGATGCTCAGTATGAGTAATGGGGTACAGGTGGGGCTAGTCTCCCAGGTAGTGGAGGAGATGTCCACTACGAGTAATGGGGTTCAGGTGGAGCTAGTCTCCCAGGTAGAGGAGGAGATGTCCACGACGGGTAATGGGGTTCAGGTGGGGCTAGTCTCCCAGGTAGAGGAGGAGATGTCCACGACGGGTGATGGGGTTCAGGTGGGGCTAGTCTCCCAGGTAGTGGAGGAGATTCCCACTACGGGTAATGGGGTTCAGGTGGGGCTAGTCTCCCAGGTAGTGGAGGAGATGTCCACTACGCGTAATGGGGTTCAGGTGGAGCTAGTCTCCCAGGTAGTGGAGGAGATGCCCACTATGAGTAATGGGGTTGAGGTGGGGCTAGTCTCCCAGGTAGTGGAGGAGATGCCCGGTACAAGTGATGGGGTTCAGATGGAGCTAGTCTCCCAGGTAGTGGAGGTGATGTCCACTACGAGTAATGTGGTTCAGGTGGGGCTAATCTCCCAGGTAGTGGAGGAGATGTCCACTACGAGTAATGGGGTTCAGGTGGAGCTAGTCTCCCAGGTAGTGGAGGAGATGCCCACTATGAGTAATGGGGTTGAGGTGGGGCTAGTCTCCCAGGTAGTGGAGGAGATGCCCGGTACAAGTGATGGGGTTCAGATGGAGCTAGTCTCCCAGGTAGTGGAGGTGATGTCCACTACGAGTAATGGGGTTCAGGTGGGGCTAATCTCCCAGGTAGTGGAGGTGATGTCCACTACGAGTAATGGGGTTCAGGTGGGGCTAATCTCCCAGGTAGTGGAGGAGATGCCCGGTACAAGTGATGGGGTTCAGGTGGGGCTAATCTCCCAGGTAGTGGAGGAGATGCCACTACAAGTGATGGGGTTCAGATGGAGCTAATCTCCCAGGTAGTGGAGGTGATGTCCACTACGGGTGATGGGGTTCAGGTGGGGCTAATCTCCCAGGTAGTGGAGGTGATGTCCACTACGAGTAATGGGGTTCAGGTGGGGCTAATCTCCCAGGTAGTGGAGGAGATGCCACTACAAGTGATGGGGTTCAGGTGGGGCTAATCTCCCAGGTAGTGGAGGTGATGTCCACTACGAGTAATGGGGTTCAGGTGGGGCTAATCTCCCAGGTAGTGGAGGAGATGTCCACTACGGGTGATGGGGTTCAGGTGGGGCTAGTCTCCCAGGTAGTGGAGGTGATGTTCACCTAGGGGTGATGGGGTTCAGGTGGAGCTAGTCTCCCAGGTAGTGGAGGTGATGTCCACTACGGGTGATGGGGTTCAGGTGGAGCTAGTCTCCCAGGTAGTGGAGGAGATGTCCACTACGGGTGATGGGGTTCAGGTGGGGCTAGTCTCCCAGGTAGTGGAGGTGATGTCCACTACGGGTGATGGGGTTCAGGTGGAGCTAGTCTCCCAGGTAGTGGAGGAGATGTCCACTACGGGTGATGGGGTTCAGGTGGGGCTAGTCTCCCAGGTAGTGGAGGTGATGTCCACTACGGGTGATGGGGTTCAGGTGGAGCTAGTCTCCCAGGTAGTGGAGGTGATGTCCACTACGGGTGATGGGGTTCAGGTGGGGCCAGTCTCCCAGGTAGTGGAGGAGATGTCCACTACGGGTGATGGGGTTCAGGTGGGGCTAGTCTCCCAGGTAGTGGAGGAGATGTCCACTACGGGTGATGGGGTTCAGGTGGGGCTAGTCTCCCAGGTAGTGGAGGAGATGTCCACTACGGGTGATGGGGTTCAGGTGGGGCTAGTCTCCCAGGTAGTGGGGGAGATACGAATAATGGGGTTCAGGGTTAATACGAATAATGGGGTTCTTCTACCTGGTGGACAAAGAACAGCCTCCCAATGATCCTGTACAGAAGGTGTCTGGCAGGGTCTGACCTGCAGAATCAATACACTGCTCCTCCCTTCTGGGGATGAAGGTGAAAGAGAGAAAGAGAGAAGAAAGAGAGAAGAAGACTGTGCTGATGGGATTCACAGACACTCCGTGTAAACTAGAGATTCACAACATTGTTGGGACTGTAGATCATGGGACAGCCTTCGAGTGGATAGCATTCCAGTGTCCATGTGAGCAGTTGGCAGATCTTGAACCCTTGATGACAAAAATCTGTACTCTCTTGGTTAGCCTGGAAACCCCTGGGAATGCTATAGTAGAAGTGGTCATTTGGGCTAACTCTCTCTCTCTCTCTCTCTCTCACTCACTCACTCACTCACTCACTCACTCACTCACTCACTCACTCACTCACTCACTCACTCACTCACTCACTCACTCACTCACTCACTCACTCACTATCTTTGCTTTATTGGCATGGGAAACATGTGTTAACATTGCCAAAGCAAGTGAAGTAGATAATATACAGAAGTGAAATAAACCAAAAAATGAACAGTAAACATTACACATACAGAAGTTCCAAAAGAATAAAGACATTACAAGTGTCATATTATGTGTATACAGTATATTCAGTGTTGTAACAATGTGCAAGTGGTTAAGGTACAAAAGGGGAAATAAATAAACATAAATATGGGTTGTATTTACAATGGTGTTTGTTCTTCACTGGTTGCCCTTTTCTTGTGGCAACAGGTCACACATATTGCTGCTGTTTTGGCACACTGGTATTTCACCCAAAAGATATGGTAGTTTATCAAAATCGGGGTTGTTTTTCGAAATCTTTGTGGATCTGTGTGATCTGAGGGAAATATGTGTCTCTAATATGGTCAGGAGGTTAGGAAATGCAGCTCAGTTTCCACCTAATTTTGTTGGCAGTGTGCACATAGCCTGTCTTCTCTTGAGAGCCAGGTCTGCCTACTGTGACCTTTCTCAATAGCAAGGCTATGCTCACTGAGTCTCTACATAGGCAAAGCTTTCCTTAAGTTTGGATCAGTCACAGTGGTCAGGTATTTTGCCACTGTGTACTCTCTGTTTAAGGCCAAATAACATTCTTGTTTGCTCAGGTTTTCTGTTAATTCTTTCCAATGTGTCAAGTAATTATCTTTTTGTTTTCTCGTGATTTGGTTGGGTCTAATTGTGTTGCTGTCCTGGGGCTCTGTGGGGTGTGTTTGTGAACAGAGCCACACGACCAGCTTGCTTAGGGGACTCTTCTCCAGGTTCATCTCTCTGTAGGTGATGGCATTGTTATGGAAGATTTGGGAATCGATTCCTTTTAGGTGGTTGTAGAATTTAACATTTTTTTCTATATTTTGATATTTAGTGGATATCGGCCTAATTCTACTCTGCAGGCCTTATTTGGTGTTTTACATTATACACTGAGGATATTTTTGCAGAATTCTGTATGCAGAGTCTCAATTTGGTGTTTGTCCCATTTTGTGAATTCTTGGTTGGTGAGCGGACCCCAGACCTCACAACAATAAAGGGCAATGGGTTCTGTAACTGATTCAAGTATTTTTTAGCCAGATCCTAATTGGTATGTCACATTTTATGTTCCTTTTGATGGCTTAGAAGGCCCTTCTTGCCTTGTCTTTCAGGTCGTTCACAGCTTTGTGGAGGTTACATGCGCTGATGTTTAGGTCAAGGTATGTATAGTTTTTTGTGTGCTCTAGGGCAACGGTATCTAGATGGAATTTGTATTTGTGGTCCTGGCGACTGGACAATTTTTGGAACACCATTATTTTTGTCTTACTTAGATTTACTGTCAGGGCTCAGGTCTGGCAGAATCTGTGCAGAAGATGTAGGTGCTGCTGTAGACCCTCATTGGTTGGGGACAGAAGCACCAGATCATCAGCAGTAGACACTTTGACCTCAGATTCTAGTAGGGTGAGGCCGGGTGCTGCAGACTGTTCTAGTGCCCTCGCCAATTCGTTGATATATATGTTGAAGAGGGTGGGCTTAAGCTGCATCCATGTGTCACCCCACTGCCATGTGGGAAGAAATGTGTGTTTTTGCCAATTTTAACCGCACACTTGTTGTTTGTGTACATGGATTTTATAATGTTGTATGTCTATATATCTCTCTATCTATCTCTCTATCTATCTATCTCTCTCTGCTTCTCTTTCTCTCCCACAGTCTATCTCTCTTACACACACTTTCCTTTAATTCAATTGGATTCAAAGGGCTTTACAGGCATAGGAAACATATGTTTACATTACCATAGCAAGTGAAATGGATAATGAACAAAAGGAAAATAAACCATCAGAAATTAACAGTGAAACATTACCCTCACAAAAGTTTTGAAATAATATAGACATTTCAAATGACATTATTGGCTATGTGCGGTGTTGTAACAATGTGCAAATAGTTGAAGCACGAAAGGGAAAATCAATAAACCAATATAAATAGGTTGGATTTACAGTGGTGTTTGTGCTCTACTGGTTGCCCTTTACTTGTGGCAACAGGTCACCAATCTTGCTGCTGTGGTTGCACACCTAATAGATATGGGAGTTTATCAAAATTGGATTTGTTTTCAAATTCTTTCTGGGTCTGTGTAATCTGAGGGCAATATCTGTCTCTGATATGGTCATACATTTGGCAGGAGGTCAGGGAGTGCAGCTCAGATTCCATCTAATTTGTGCACATAGTCTGTCTTTTCTTGAGAGCCAGCGGTCTCTATCAGCGGCCTCTATCGATAAGAGGCTATGGTCACTGAGTCTACAACGACACAGGATGAGACCCAGATGCAGACACAGGATGTGACCCAGATGCAGACACAGGATGAGACCCAGATGCAGACACAGGATGAGACCCAGATGCAGACACCGGATGAGACCCAGATGCAGACACCGGATGAGACCCAGATGCAGACACTGGATGAGACCCAGATGCAGACACCGGATGAGACCCAGATGCAGACACCGGATGAGACCCAGATGCAGACACAGGAGGCAGATGGTTCGAGTCTCAGAGAGGTATTAGATACAGTTGAAGTCGTAAGTTTACATACACTTGGAGAGCCTTTGTTGCTGCCTTATTTTTTAAATGTATTTATTTACCTTTATTTTGATAGGGAGACATGCTGAGACCAAGGTCTCTGTTACAGATGAGCCCTGAATATACATCAATACACTATACATATCAATATTCACATCAATACACTATACATATCAATATTCACATCAATACACTATACATATCAATATTCACATCAATACACTATACACATCAATATTCACATCAATACACTATACATATCAATATTCACATCAATACACTATACATATCAATATTCACATCAATACACATCAATATATATCAATATTCACATACAATACACATACATAATACACTATACATATCAATATTCAATACACTATACATATCAATATTCACAATATATACATATCAATACACTATACATATCAATACACTATACATATCAATATTCACATCAATACACTATACATGTCAATATTCACATCAATACACTATACATATCAATACACTATACACATCAATATTCACATCTATACACTATACATGTCAATATTCACATCAATACACTATACATATCAATATTCACATCAATACACTATACATATCAATATTCACATCAATACACTATACATATCAATATTCACATCAATACACTATACATATCAATATTCACATCAATACACTATACATATCAATATTCACATCAATACACCATACATGTCAATATTCACATCAATACACTATACATATCAATATTCACATCAATACACTATACATATCAATATTCACATCAATACACTATACATATCAATATTACACATACATACATCAATATTCACATCAATACACTATACATATCAATATTCACATCAATACACTATACATATCAATATTCACATCAATACACTAATATTCATCAATACAATACATATCAATACACTATACATATCAATACACTATACATATCAATATTCACATCAATACACTATACATATCAATATTCACATCATATACACTATACATATCAATATTCACATCAATACACTATACATATCAATATTCACATCAATACACTATACATATCAATATTCACATCAATACACTATACATATCAATATACACATCACACTATATACATATTCAATATTCACATCAATACACTATACATATCAATATTCACATCAATACACTATACATATCAATATTCACATCAATACACTATACATATCAATATTCACATCAATACACTATACATATCAATATTCACATCAATACACTATACATGTCAATATTCACATCAATACACTATACATATCAATATTCACATCAATACACTATACATATCAATATTCACATCAATACACTATACATATCAATATTCACATCAATACACTATACATATCAATATTCACATCAATACACTATACATATCAATATTCACATCAATACACTATACATATCAATATTCACATCAATACACTATACATATCAATATTCACATCAATACACTATACATATCAATATTCACATCAATACACTATACATATCAATATTCACATCAATACACTATACATATCAATATTCACATCAATACACTATACATATCAATACACTATACATATCAATACACTATACATGTCAATATTCACATCAATACACTATACATATCAATATACACATCAATACACTATACATATCAATACACTATACATATCAATACACTATACATATCAATATTCACATCAATACACTATACATATCAATATTCACATCAATACACTATACATATCAATATTCACATCAATACACTATACATATCAATATTCACATCAATACACTATACATATCAATACACTATACATATCAATACACTATACATGTCAATATTCACATCAATACACTATACATATCAATATACACATCAATACACTATACATATCAATATTCTCTCCAAAACTCTTGAACGTGCCGTCCTTGGCCAGCTCTCCCGCTATCTCTCTCAGAATGACCTTCTTGATCCAAATCAGTCAGGTTTCAAGACTAGTCATTCAACTGAGACTGCTCTTCTCTGTATCACGGAGCGCTCCGCACCGCTAAAGCTAACTCTCTCTCCTCTGCTCTCATCCTTCTAGACCTATCGGCTGCCTTCGATACTGTGAACCATCAGATCCTCCTCTCCACCCTCTCCGAGTTGGGCATCTCCGGCGCGGCCCACGCTTGGTTGCGTCCTACCTGACAGGTCGCTCCTACCAGGTGGCGTGGCGAGAATCTGTCTCCTCACCACGCGCTCTCACCACTGGTGTCCCCCAGGGCTCTGTTCTAGGCCCTCTCGCTATACACCAAGTCACTTGGCTCTGTCATAACCTCACATGGTCTCTCCTATCATTGCTATGCAGACGACACACAATTAATCTTCTCCTTTCCTCCTTCTGATGACCAGGTGGTGAATCGCATCTCTGCATGTCTGGCAGACATATCAGCGTGGATGACGGATCACCACCTCAAGCTGAACCTCGGCAAGACGGAGCTGCTCTTCCTCCCGGGGAAGGACTGCCCGTTCCATGATCTCGCCATCACGGTTGACAACTCCATTGTGTCCTCCTCCCAGAGCGCTAAGAACCTTGGCGTGATCCTGGACAACACCCTGTCGTTCTCAACTAACATCAAGGCGGTGGCCCGTTCCTGTAGGTTCATGCTCTACAACATCCGCAGAGTACGACCCTGCCTCACACAGGAAGCGGCGCAGGTCCTAATCCAGGCACTTGTCATCTCCCGTCTGGATTACTGCAACTCGCTGTTGGCTGGGCTCCCTGCCTGTGCCATTAAACCCCTACAACTCATCCAGAACGCCGCAGCCCGTCTGGTGTTCAACCTTCCCAAGTTCTCTCACGTCACCCCGCTCCTCCGCTCTCTCCACTGGCTTCCAGTTGAAGCTCGCATCCGCTACAAGACCATGGTGCTTGCCTACGGAGCTGTGAGGGGAACGGCACCTCAGTACCTCCAGGCTCTGATCAGGCCCTACACCCAAACAAGGGCACTGCGTTCATCCACCTCTGGCCTGCTCGCCTCCCTACCACTGAGGAAGTACAGTTCCCGCTCAGCCCAGTCAAAACTGTTCGCTGCTCTGGCTCCCCAATGGTGGAACACACTCCCTCACGACGCCAGGACAGCGGAGTCAATCACCACCTTCCGGAGACACCTGAAACCCCACCTCTTTAAGGAATACCTAGGATAGGATAAAGTAATCCTTCTCACCCCCCTTAAAAGATTTAGATGCACTATTGTAAAGTGGCTGTTCCACTGGATGTCATAAGGTGAATGCACCAATTTGTAAGTCGCTCTGGATAAGAGCGTCTGCTAAATGACTTAAATGTAATGTAAATGTACACTATACATATCAATATTCACATCAATACACTATACATATCAATATTCACATCAGT
>NW_026285291.1:0-11359 GCF_023373465.1 Oncorhynchus keta | reverse complement strand
TACATCTACATGATGTATTGTTACACCATGTAGGAGCAGTATAGACCTAGTCTGTTCATTATATACATCTACATGATGTATTGTTACACCATGTAGTCATCTATATATACATGATGTATTGTTACACCATGTAGGAGCAGTATAGACCTAGTCTGTTCATTATATACATGATGTATTGTTACACCATGTAGGAGCAGTATAGACCTAGTCTGTTCATTATATACATGATGTATTGTTACACCATGTAGGAGCAGTATAGACCTAGTCTGTTCATTATATACATCTACATGATGTATTGTTACACCATGTAGGAGCAGTATGGACCTAGTCTGTTCATTATATACATCTACATGATGTATTGTTACACCATGTAGGAGCAGTATAGACCTAGTCTGTTCATTATATACATCTACATGATGTATTGTTACACCATGTAGGAGCAGTATAGACCTAGTCTGTTCATTATATACATCTACATGATGTATTGTTACACCATGTAGGAGCAGTATAGACCTAGTCTGTTCATTATATACATGATGTATTGTTACACCATGTAGGAGCAGTATAGACCTAGTCTGTTCATTATATACATATACATGATGTATTGTTACACCATGTAGGAGCAGTATAGACCTAGTCTGTTCATTATATACATCTACATGATGTATTGTTACACCATGTAGGAGCAGTATAGACCTAGTCTGTTCATTATATACATAATGTATTGTTACACCATGCAGGAGCAGTATAGACCTAGTCTGTTCATTATATACATCTACATGATGTATTGTTACACCATGTAGGAGCAGTATAGACCTAGTCTGTTCATTATATACATAATGTATTGTTACACCATGCAGGAGCAGTATAGACCTAGTCTGTTCATTATATACATCTACATGATGTATTGTTACACCATGTAGGAGCAGTATAGACCTAGTCTGTTCATTATATACATGATGTATTGTTACACCATGTAGGAGCAGTATAGACCTAGTCTGTTCATTATATACATAATGTATTGTTACACCATGCAGGAGCAGTATAGACCTAGTCTGTTCATTATATACATCTACATGATGTATTGTTACACCATGTAGGAGCAGTATAGACCTAGTCTGTTCATTATATACATCTACATGATGTATTGTTACACCATGTAGGAGCAGTATAGACCTAGTCTGTTCATTATATACATAATGTATTGTTACACCATGTAGGAGCAGTATAGACCTAGTCTGTTCATTATATACATAATGTATTGTTACACCATGCAGGAGCAGTATAGACCTAGTCTGTTCATTATATACATCTACATGATGTATTGTTACACCATGTAGGAGCAGTATAGACCTAGTCTGTTCATTATATACATCTACATGATGTATTGTTACACCATGTAGGAGCAGTATAGACCTAGTCTGTTCATTATATACATGATGTATTGTTACACCATGTAGGAGCAGTATAGACCTAGTCTGTTCATTATATACATAATGTATTGTTACACCATGCAGGAGCAGTATAGACCTAGTCTGTTCATTATATACATCTACATGATGTATTGTTACACCATGTAGGAGCAGTATAGACCTAGTCTGTTCATTATATACATCTACATGATGTATTGTTACACCATGTAGGAGCAGTATAGACCTAGTCTGTTCATTATATACATCTACATGATGTATTGTTACACCATGTAGGAGCAGTATACACCTAGTCTGGTCATTATATACATCTACATGATGTATTGTTACACCATGTAGGAGCAGTATAGACCTAGTCTGTTCATTATATACATGATGTATTGTTACACCATGTAGGAGCAGTATAGACCTAGTCTGTTCATTATATACATCTACATGATGTATTGTTACACCATGCAGGAGCAGTATAGACCTAGTCTGTTCATTATATACATCTACATGATGTATTGTTACACCATGTAGGAGCACTATAGACCTACAGTCTGTTCATTATATACATCTACATCATGTATTGTTACACCATGCAGGAGCAGTATAGACCTAGTCTGTTCATTATATACATCTACATGATGTATTGTTACACCATGTAGGAGCAGTATAGACCTAGTCTGTTCATTATATACATGATGTATTGTTACACCATGTAGGAGCAGTATAGACCTAGTCTGTTCATTATATACATCTACATGATGTATTGTTACACCATGTAGGAGCAGTATAGACCTAGTCTGTTCATTATATACATCTACATGATGTATTGTTACACCATGCAGGAGCAGTATAGACCTAGTCTGTTCATTATATACATCTACATGATGTATTGTTACACCATGTAGGAGCAGTATAGACCTAGTCTGTTCATTATATACATAATGTATTGTTACACCATGCAGGAGCAGTATAGACCTAGTCTGTTCATTATATACATCTACATGATGTATTGTTACACCATGTAGGAGCAGTATAGACCTAGTCTGTTCATTATATACATGATGTATTGTTACACCATGTAGGAGCAGTATAGACCTAGTCTGTTCATTATATACATAATGTATTGTTACACCATGTAGGAGCAGTATAGACCTAGTCTGTTCATTATATACATCTACATGATGTATTGTTACACCATGTAGGAGCAGTATAGACCTAGTCTGTTCATTATATACATCTACATGATGTATTGTTACACCATGTAGGAGCAGTATAGACCTAGTCTGTTCATTATATACATCTACATGATGTATTGTTACACCATGTAGGAGCAGTATAGACCTAGTCTGTTCATTATATACATCTACATGATGTATTGTTACACCATGTAGGAGCAGTATAGACCTAGTCTGTTCATTATATACATCTACATGATGTATTGTTACACCATGTAGGAGCAGTATAGACCTAGTCTGTTCATTATATACATAATGTATTGTTACACCATGTAGGAGCAGTATAGACCTAGTCTGTTCATTATATACATCTACATGATGTATTGGTACACCATGTAGGAGCAGTATAGACCTAGTCTGTTCATTATATACATAATGTATTGTTACACCATGCAGGAGCAGTATAGACCTAGTCTGTTCATTATATACATCTACATGATGTATTGTTACACCATGCAGGAGCAGTATAGACCTAGTCTGTTCATTATATACATAATGTATTGTTACACCATGTAGGAGCAGTATAGACCTAGTCTGTTCATTATATACATCTACATAATGTATTGTTACACCATGTAGGAGCAGTATAGACCTAGTCTGTTCATTATATACATAATGTATTGTTACACCATGCAGGAGCAGTATAGACCTAGTCTGTTCATTATATACATCTACATGATGTATTGTTACACCATGTAGGAGCAGTATAGACCTAGTCTGTTCATTATATACATCTACATGATGTATTGTTACACCATGTAGGAGCAGTATAGACCTAGTCTGTTCATTATATACATCTACATGATGTTACACCATGTAGGAGCAGTATAGACCTAGTCTGTTCATTATATACATGATGTATTGTTACACCATGTAGGAGCAGTATAGACCTAGTCTGTTCATTATATACATCTACATGATGTATTGTTACACCATGTAGGAGCAGTATAGACCTAGTCTGTTCATTATATACATCTACATGATGTATTGTTACACCATGTAGGAGCAGTATAGACCTAGTCTGTTCATTATATACATCTACATGATGTATTGTTACACCATGTAGGAGCAGTATAGACCTAGTCTGTTCATTATATACATAATGTATTGTTACACCATGCAGGAGCAGTATAGACCTAGTCTGTTCATTATATACATCTACATGATGTATTGTTACACCATGTAGGAGCAGTATAGACCTAGTCTGTTCATTATATACATCTACATGATGTATTGTTACACCATGTAGGAGCAGTATAGACCTAGTCTGTTCATTATATACATAATGTATTGTTACACCATGTAGGAGCAGTATAGACCTAGTCTGTTCATTATATACATAATGTATTGTTACACCATGTAGGAGCAGTATAGACCTAGTCTGTTCATTATATACATAATGTATTGTTACACCATGTAGGAGCAGTATAGACCTAGTCTGTTCATTATATACATAATGTATTGTTACACCATGTAGGAGCAGTATAGACCTAGTCTGTTCATTATATACATCTACATGATGTA
Organism: Oncorhynchus keta; assembly: GCF_023373465.1. Classification (NCBI taxonomy): domain Eukaryota; kingdom Metazoa; phylum Chordata; class Actinopteri; order Salmoniformes; family Salmonidae; genus Oncorhynchus; species Oncorhynchus keta. The sequence goes on along the minus strand of NW_026285291.1, from coordinate 7,179 downwards.
TTGTTACACCATGTAGGAGCAGTATAGACCTAGTCTGTTCATTATATACATGATGTATTGTTACACCATGTAGGAGCAGTATAGACCTAGTCTGTTCATTATATACATCTACATGATGTATTGTTACACCATGTAGGAGCAGTATAGACCTAGTCTGTTCATTATATACATGATGTATTGTTACACCATGTAGGAGCAGTATAGACCTAGTCTGTTCATTATATACATCTACATGATGTATTGTTACACCATGTAGGAGCAGTATAGACCTAGTCTGTTCATTATATACATGATGTATTGTTACACCATGTAGGAGCAGTATAGACCTAGTCTGTTCATTATATACATGATGTATTGTTACACCATGTAGGAGCAGTATAGACCTAGTCTGTTCATTATATACATCTACATGATGTATTGTTACACCATGTAGGAGCAGTATAGACCTAGTCTGTTCATTATATACATCTACATGATGTATTGTTACACCATGTAGGAGCAGTATAGACCTAGTCTGTTCATTATATACATAATGTATTGTTACACCATGCAGGAGCAGTATAGACCTAGTCTGTTCATTATATACATCTACATGATGTATTGTTACACCATGTAGGAGCAGTATAGACCTAGTCTGTTCATTATATACATCTACATGATGTATTGTTACACCATGTAGGAGCAGTATAGACCTAGTCTGTTCATTATATACATCTACATGATGTATTGTTACACCATGTAGGAGCAGTATAGACCTAGTCTGTTCATTATATACATCTACATCATTTTATTTTATTTTATTTATTTCACCATTTAACCAGGTAGGCTAGTTGAGAACAAGTCTCATTTGCATCTGCGATATACCAAGATAAAGCATAGCAGTGTGAACAGACAACACAGAGTTACACATGGAGTAAACAATTAGCAAGTCATAACCAGTAGAAAAAAATGGGCAGTCTATATACAATGTGTGCAAAAAGGCATGAGGAGGTAGGCGAATAATACAATTTTGCAGATTAACACCAATGATCAGATGGGCAGTACAGGTAGAGATATTGACAAAAGAGCAGAAAAGTAAATAAATAAAAACAGTATAAAAACAGTATGGGAATGATGTAGGTTGAGCTATTTACCTATAGACTATGTACAGCTGCAGCGATCGGTTAGCTGCTCGGATAGCTGATGTTTGAAGTTGGTTATAGATAAAAGTCTCCAACTTCAGTATTGTTACACCAGTCACAGGCAGCAGAGTATAACGACCCAAATGAGGTGTTGGCTTTAGGGATGATCAGTGAGATACATTATGGAGCGCGTGCTACGGATGGGTGTTGCCATCGTGACCAGTGAACTGAGATAAGGCGGAGCTTTACACCATGGACTTGTAAATGACCTGAGCCAGTGGGTCTGGCGAGAATATGTAGTGAGACCAGCCTGTTCATTATATACATCTACATGGGTGGTATTGCTTTAGTGACAAAACGGATAGGACAGTGATAGACTGCATCCAGTTGCTTCATTAGAGTGTTGGAAGCTACATGATTGTAGATGACACCATCGAGGATCGGTAGGATAGTCAGTTTTACTAGGTAAGCTTACAGCGTGAGTGAAGGAGGCTTTGTTATAATAGAAAGCCGACTCTGGATTTGATTTTTGATTGGAGATGTTTGATGTGAGTCTGTAGGAGAGTTTGCAGTCTAGCCAGACACCTAGGTACTTATAGATGTCCACATATTCAAGGTTGGAACCATCCAGGGTGGTGATGCTAGTCGGGCATGCGGGTGCAGGCAGCGATCGGTTGAAAAGCATGCATTTGGTTTTACTGATGTATTGTTGGAGGCCATGGAAGGAGTGCTGTATGGCATTGAAGCTCGTTTGGAGGTTTGATAGCACAGTGTCCAATGACGGGCCGAAAGTGTATGTTCACCTGCGTAGAGGTGGATCAGGGAATCGCCCGCAGCAAGAGCAACATCATTGATATATACAGAGAAAAGAGTCGGCCCGAGAATTGAACCCTGTGGCACCATGTAGAGGAGCAGTATGCCCTCTGATTTGACACACTGAACTCTGTCTGCAAAGTAATTGGTATAACCAGGCAAGGCAGTCATCATGTATGTATTGTTACACCATGTAGGAGCAGTATAGACCTAGTCTGTTCATTATATACATCTACATAATGTATTGTTACACCATGTAGGAGCAGTATAGACCTAGTCTGTTCATTATATACATAATGTATTGTTACACCATGCAGGAGCAGTATAGACCTAGTCTGTTCATTATATACATCTACATGATGTATTGTTACACCATGTAGGAGCAGTATAGACCTAGTCTGTTCATTATATACATCTACATGATGTATTGTTACACCATGTAGGAGCAGTATAGACCTAGTCTGTTCATTATATACATAATGTATTGTTACACCATGTAGGAGCAGTATAGACCTAGTCTGTTCATTATATACATAATGTATTGTTACACCATGTAGGAGCAGTATAGACCTAGTCTGTTCATTATATACATAATGTATTGTTACACCATGTAGGAGCAGTATAGACCTAGTCTGTTCATTATATACATGATGTATTGTTACACCATGTAGGAGCAGTATAGACCTAGTCTGTTCATTATATACATAATGTATTGTTACACCATGCAGGAGCAGTATAGACCTAGTCTGTTCATTATATACATCTACATGATGTATTGTTACACCATGTAGGAGCAGTATAGACCTAGTCTGTTCATTATATACATGATGTATTGTTACACCATGTAGGAGCAGTATAGACCTAGTCTGTCATTATATACATGATGTATTGTTACACCATGTAGGAGCAGTATAGACCTAGTCTGTTCATTATATACATAATGTATTGTTACACCATGTAGGAGCAGTATAGACCTAGTCTGTTCATTATATACATCTACATGATGTATTGTTACACCATGTAGGAGCAGTATAGACCTAGTCTGTTCATTATATACATAATGTATTGTTACACCATGTAGGAGCAGTATAGACCTAGTCTGTTCATTATATACATGATGTATTGTTACACCATGTAGGAGCAGTATAGACCTAGTCTGTTCATTATATACATCTACATGATGTATTGTTACACCATGTAGGAGCAGTATAGACCTAGTCTGTTCATTATATACATCTACATGATGTATTGTTACACCACGCAGGAGCAGTAGGCTGTTTACAAAGGCAGACCATTTCAGATATTTTGGGGGGACCTAACAAATCAGCTCTGAAAAATATCTAATTCTTAAAATATTACACGTGATTGATCAAAAGACCAACATGAAAATGTAAATTAAATATTTCCTTAAACTGCATTTACCCGTCCCACTCCAGTCTGCAGATGGCGATATGCGTTTTACAGGCGATGCCGCCGGAGTGTGACGTGGCATTAAACGTCGTGGACGGGACGCTTCTTCAACAGCTAATCAGCCACCTCGGTATCTTTCTAGCCAACATATTGGAGCTCTTTAGACGTTTTCGGTGTATATTAGTCATTGTGTTTTAAACACACGTCTGTCGTATCTACTGGTTAACCAATTCCACCACCCCGTATTTACATTGTTAGTTAGCTAACTTAGCACAAGGCTAGTCGCGTATGCTAACGAGCTAGCTAAAATCCCTGACCATGAGCTCACCAAGGTACTCCCCGCCTGCTAAAGAAGAGGACGTCTGCTGGACCGAGAAACAGGGTCTGTGGCTTAATATTGTCGTGAAAGAAGAGGAGGAAGAGAAGGATGTCACAGTGAAAGGCGATGAAGAAGCTTCCAGAGTGAAAGAGGACGAGACTGGAGATCTGATTAACACCAGTGAGTACTATTTTAAAAACAGGAGCAAAACCTTGTCAAACAACAACAAAATGGCCGCCATGACACTTAAAAAAACAACAACATTTGAGTCATTTAGCAGAGGCTCTCATCCAGAACCACTGACAGGAGCAATTATTGTTAAGTGACTTTCTCAAGGGCAGATCGACAGATGATTCACCTAGTTGGCTCAGGGAATCGAACCAGCGACGTTTCAGTTACTGGCCCAAAGCTTGTTTTGGTAAAACAGCTACGGGATGGGGGCTGGAGACGCCGGTATGTAACCATTCTCAAATTCTTTATTTTTTTCCACCACCTTTATTTAACCAGGTAGGCTAGTTGAGAACAAGTTCTCATTTACAACTGCGATCTGGCCAAGATAAAGCAAAGCAGTGCGACAGAAACAACACAGAGTTACACGTGGAATAAACAAGCGTACAGTCAATAAATAACACAGTAGAAAAAAATTGAAAGTCTATGTACAGTGTGTGTAAATGGCATGAGGAGGTAAGGCAATAAATAGGCCATAGTAGCGAAGTGATTACAATTGAGTAGATTAACACTGGGAGTGATAGATGAGCAGATGATGGTGTGTAAGTAGTGATACTGGTGTGCAGAAGAGCAGCAAAGTAAATAAAAACAATATGAGAATGAGGTAGGTAGATTGGGTTAGGGTTCCTCACCGGGGTTCCTCACCGGGGTTCCTCACCATCCATAAGATTTATAAAAATAAATGTTTTAACCAGGTTTTCCAATTATACAGAGTTTGTTTACAAAACTCATTAAACAAGATATCGGCCTAATCGAGGACTCCAATCAAGTTGTACAAACATCAAGGATGATCAATGGAAACCGGATGCACCGGAGCTCAATTCTGAGTCTCATAGCAAAGGGTCTGAATACTTATGTACATAAGGTATTTCTGTGTTAGATTTTTTTAAATAAAAAAAAGCATAAAATCTAAACCATTTTCACTTTGTCATTATGGATATTTAACCTTTATTTAACAAGGCAAGTCGGTTAAAAACAAATTATTATTTACAATGACGGCCTAGAAACAGTGGGTTAACTGCCTTGTTCAGGGGCAGAACAGATTTGTTTCTACCTTGTCAGTTCGGGGATTCGATCTAGCAACCTTTCGGATACTGGCACAATGCTCTAAACACTAGGGTACCTGCCGCCCCAGATTGATGGAAAAACATTAATTTAATTCATTTTAGAATAAGTCTGTAACATAACAAAATGTGGAAGAAGTCCAGGTCTAAATACTTCCCGAATGCCCTGAATTATAAAGTTAATTTCTCAGAACATTAAGAAAATGTCCATTAAAAACAACAAAACATTCAAAGAATGTTCTTAAAATGTTATTTAAAAACATACATTCCGTTCTCGGGGTCAACAAAACTTTCTCTACCCTGTATCTTGGGTATATTATGGCCACGCCCATTAATTGGCCACACCTGATCTTAATGAGTGCTTGTTTCCTTGGAGATGGGGTCTGATTGGATAGACTAAAAAATGTTACAGCTTTGAATGAGTTTTAAAATAATACAAATATAAAACGTTGTGTTCTAGCTCCGCCCTGGTGGCGCAGTGGACTAATTCTACGAGAAGAGAACAGGAGATCATAGGTTCCAATCTCACTAGAAAATAGATGCGACAGTTGCTTGCTATTGGGTGCGTTTTCCAACTATCTCCTGTCGATTTATTTTAAAACGCGTAATGACATCACACCTAAAATAAAATGCATTTTTTTCGTAAAAAACACGGTGTCTAATGAGAATGTAGAGGTTGAAGTGTTTCCAATACCCATTTAGGCTGTCGACAAATGTATTAATGAACTATTTGCCTGTCTGCCCTCCCAGCTATCGGTTTCATGTCTCAGCCCAGCCTGTCTTCCCTCCCAGCTATCGGTTTCATGTCTCAGGTAGCCGGTCTGCCCTCCCAGCTGTCAGTTTCATGTCTCAGGTAGCTTGTCTGCCCCCCAGCTATCGGTTTCATGTCTCAGGTAGCCTGTCTGCCCTCCCAGCTATCGGTTTCATGTCTCAGGTAGCCGGTCTGCCCTCCCAGCTATCGGTTTCATATCTCAGGTAGCCTGTCTGCCCTCCCAGCTATCGGTTTCATGTCCCAGGTAGCCTGTCTGCCCTCCCAGCTATCGGTTTCATGTCTCAGGTAGCCTGTCTGCCCTCCCACCTCTCTGTTAGCCTGCGAAAGCCAGCATGAATGCAATAAAACATTTTGGGGGAAACATTAAGCAAGAAAGGCATTTAGCTATATTAGTGCACGTGACAATAAATGTGGAACTTGGCCATCTGCCCAAGATTATTGAACAACTTTATGGAAGCCCATTTTCACTAGAGTAGCTACACTCATATATAGATCTGTGGACAACCTTCAAATGAGTGGATTGCTGTTTCAGCCACACCCGTTGCTGACAGGTGTATAAACTCGAGCACACCGCAATGCAATCTCCACAGACAAACATTGGCAGTAGAATGACCTTTACTGAAGAGCTCAGTGACCTTCATTTGTGGCACTGTCATAGATGCCACTTTTCCAACAAGTCAGTAGGTCAAATTTCTGCCCTGCTGGAGCGGCCCCAGTCAACTGTCAGTGCTGTTCTTATGAAGTGCGAAAATCTAGGAGCAACAATGGCTCAGCTGTGAAGTGGTAGTCCACAAAGCTCACAGAACGGGACCGCTGAAGCTTGTAGCGTGTTAAAAAAAAAAAAAAAAAAATAGTCTGTCCTCGGTTGCAACGCTCACTACTCAGTTCCAAACTGCCTCTGGAAGAAATGTCAGCACAATAACTGTTCGTCGGGGAGCTTCCTGGAAAGGGTTTCCATGGCCCAGCTGCCGCACACAAGCCTAAGCTCACCATGCGCAATGCCAAGCGTCGGCTGGGGTGGTGTGGTCGCTGGCATTGGACTCTGGTACAGTGGAACGCTTGGATTCTCTGGAGTGATGAATCACGCCACCCCGTCTGGCAGTCTGATATACGAATCTGGGTTTGGCGGATTGCCAGGAATCGCTACCTGTCCCAATTCATAGTGCCAGCTGTAAAGTTTGGTGGAGGAGGAATACTGTTCTGGGGCTGTTTTTCATGGTTTGTACTAGGCCCCTTAGTTCCAGTGAAGGGAGATCTTAATTCCTACAGCATACAATGACATTCTAGAAGATTCTGTGCTTCTGAATTTGTGGCAACATTTTGGGAAAGGCCCTTTTCTGTTTCAGCATGACAATGTCCTCGTGCACAAAGCGAGGTCTATACAGAAAGGGTGTGCCGAGATTGGTGGGAAGAACTTGACTGGCCTGCACATAGCCCTGACCTCAACCCTAT
>NW_026285290.1:0-7935 GCF_023373465.1 Oncorhynchus keta | reverse complement strand
TTACCCTGGTCTCTACTGTCATTATATTACCCTGGTCTAAGTCTACTGTCATTATATTTCCTGGTCTACCATCTACTGTCAATCTATTAACCTGGTCTACCATCTACTGTCAATATATTAACCCTGGTCTACCATCTACTGTCATTATATTACCTGGTCTACATTCTACTGTCATTAAGGATTATGCCTGGTCTACCATCTACTGTCATTATATTACCCTGGTCTACTTTCTACTGTCATTATATTACCTGGTCTACATCTACTGTCATTATATTACCCTGGTCTCTACTGTCAAGGCCTTACCCTGGTCTACTACTGTCATTATATTACCCTGGTCTACCATCTACTGTCATTATATTACCCTGGTCTACCATCTACTGTCATTATATTTAAATTACCCCTGGTCAACGCTCTACTGTCATTATATTACCCTGGTCTACCATCTACTGTCATTATATTACCCTGGTCTACCATCTACTGTCAATATATTACCCTGGTCTACTTTCTACTGTCATTAAATTACCTGGTCTAAATCTACTGTCATTATATTACCTGGTTCTACCATCTACTGTCATTATATTACCTGGTCTACCCTCTACTGTCATTATATTACCCAAGGTCTACCATCTACTGTCATTATATTACCCTGGTCTAGTATCTACTGTCATTAAAGGGGTCTACCACCATTATATTACCCTGGTCTACCATCTACTGTCATTAATTACCGTCTACTATCTACTGTCAGCATTTGGTTCTTTAACACACATTACATATTCATACTCTCCCTGCGTCATTATAAGATGGTCTACAATCTACTGTCATTATAAATTAACTGGTCTACCATCTACTGTCATTATATTTTATACTTATCCTGTTGTGGATCTACGCATTGTTACTGTCATTATATTACTGGTCTACCATCTACTGTCAGCTTATATTTCCCTGCTCCACCATCTACTGTCAGCTATATTAATTGGTCTACTTTATACTGTCATTCCCAATTACCCTGGTCTAATCTACTGTCATTAAAGATATTGTCACTAGTGATGTCAATTTGTAAATGTCTACCATCTACTGTCATATTGTATTAAACCTGGTCTACAATCTATATCATTATATTATGTGGTTAGTTCATGTCAAAATGTATGTTTGTCTACCATAATTGTCATTATATTACCCAGGTCTAATCTGTGTCATTATATTACCCTGGTCTACTCTACTGTCATTAAAGGATTACCTGGTCTACTTCACTGTCAAAGGGCATTATATTACCCTGGTCTATTGTTCTTTAACCTGTCTACCATCTACTGTATATGGTCTACTGTTGTTTTTGTTACCCTACCACTCTACTGTCATTATATTACCCTGGTCTACCATCTACTGTCATTATATTACTCCTGGTCTACCATCTACTTTTATTTTGATAGAGGTCTACCTTCTATGTCATTATATTACCTGGTCTGGCCATACTGTCATTATATTACATTATATTTCCCTGGTCCACCATCTACTGTCATTATATTAACCTGGTCTACCATCTACTGTCATTATATTAACCTGGTCTACCATCTACTGTCATTATATTACCTGGTCTACCATCTACTGTCATTATCTTAACCTGGTCTACCATCTACTGTCATTATATTACCCTGGTCTACCATCTACTGTCATTATATTACACTGGTCTACCACCTACTGTCATTATATTTCCCTGGTCAACCATCTACTGTCATTATATTACCCTGGTCTCTACTGTCAATATATTAACCTGGTCTACCTTCTACTGTCATTATCTTAACCTGGTCTACCATCTACTGTCTTTATATTACCCTGGTCTACCATCTACTGTCATTATATTACCCTGGTCTACCATCTACTGTCATTATATTACCCTAGTCTACTTTCTACTGTCATTATATTACCCTGGTCTACCATCTACTGTCATTATATTACCCTGGTCTACCATCTACTGTCATTATATTACCCTGGTCTACCATCTACTGTCATTATATTACCCTGGTCTACCTTCTACTGTCATTATATTACCCTGGTCTACCATCTACTGTCATTATATTACCCTGGTCTACTTCTACTGTCATTATATTACCCTGGTCTACCATCTACTGTCATTATATTACCCTGGTCTACCATCTACTGTCATTATATTATTATATTACCCTGGTCTACCATCTACTGTCATTATATTACCCTGGTCTACCATCTACTGTCATTATATTACCCTGGTCTACCATCTACTGTCATTATATTACCCTGGTCTACCATCTACTGTCATTATATTACCCTGGTCTACCATCTACTGTCATTATATTACCCTGGTCTACCATCTACTGTCATTATATTACCCTGGTCTACCATCTACTGTCATTATATTACCCTGGTCTACCATCTACTGTCATTATATTACCCTGGTCTACCATCTACTGTCATTATATTACCCTGGTCTACCATCTACTGTCATTATATTACCCTGGTCTACCATCTACTGTCATTATATTACCCTGGTCTACCATCTACTGTCATTATATTACCCTGGTCTACCATCTACTGTCATTATATTACCCTGGTCTACCATCTACTGTCATTATATTACCCTGGTCTACCATCTACTGTCATTATATTACCCTGGTCTACCATCTACTGTCATTATATTACCCTGGTCTACCATCTACTGTCATTATATTACCCTGGTCTACCATCTACTGTCATTATATTACCCTGGTCTACCATCTACTGTCATTATATTACCCTGGTCTACCATCTACTGTCATTATATTACCCTGGTCTACCATCTACTGTCATTATATTACCCTGGTCTACCATCTACTGTCATTATATTACCCTGGTCTACCATCTACTGTCATTATATTACCCTGGTCTACCATCTACTGTCATTATATTACCCTGGTCTACCATCTACTGTCATTATATTACCCTGGTCTACCACCATCTACTGTCACCCTGTCATTATATTACCCTGGTCTACCATCTACTGTCATTATAATTATTAACCTGGTCTACCATCTACTGTCATTATATTACCCTGGTCTACCATCTACTGTCATTATATTACCCTGGTCTCTACTGTGATTATATTACCCTGGTCTACCATCTACTGTCATTATATTACCCTGGTCTACCATCTACTGTCATTATATTACCCTGGTCTCTACTGTCATTATATTACCCTGGTCTACCATCTACTGTCATTATATTTCCCTGGTCCACCATCTACTGTCAATCTATTAACCTGGTCTACCATCTACTGTCAATCTATTAACCTGGTCTACCATCTACTGTCATTATTAACCTGGTCTACCATCTACTGTCATTATATTACCCTGGTCTACCTTCTACTGTCATTATCTTAACCTGGTCTACCATCTACTGTCATTATATTACCCTGGTCTACCATCTACTGTCATTATATTACCCTGGTCTACCATCTACTGTCATTATATTACCCTGGTCTACCATCTACTGTCATTATATTACCCTGGTCTACCATCTACTGTCATTATATTACCCTGGTCTACCATCTACTGTCATTATATTACCCTGGTCTACTATCTACTGTCATTATATTACCCTGGTCTACCATCTACTGTCATTATATTACCCTGGTCTACCATCTACTGTCATTATATTACCCTGGTCTACCATCTACTGTCATTATATTACCCTGGTCTACCATCTACTGTCATTATATTACCCTGGTCTACCATCTACTGTCATTATATTACCCTGGTCTACCATCTACTGTCATTATATTACCCTGGTCTACCATCTACTGTCATTATATTACCCTGGTCTACCATCTACTGTCATTATATTACCCTGGTCTACCATCTACTGTCATTATATTACCCTGGTCTACCATCTACTGTCATTATATTACCCTGGTCTACCATCTACTGTCATTATATTACCCTGGTCTACCATCTACTGTCATTATATTACCCTGGTCTACCATCTACTGTCATTATATTACCATGGTCTACCCTCTACTGTCATTATATTACCCTGGTATTCCATCTACTGTCATTATATTACCCTGGTCTACCATATACTGTTATTATATTACCCTGGTCTACCATCTGCTTTCATTATAATACCCTGGTACACCATCTACTTTCATTATATTACCCTGGTCTAAACTCTACTGTCATTATATTACCTGGTTTACCATCTACTGTCATTATATTACCCTGGTCTACCATCTACTGTCATTATATTACCCTGGTCTACCCTCTACTGTCATTATAATACCCTGGTCTACCATCTACTGTCATTATATTACCCTGGTCTACCATCTACTGTCATTATATTACCCTGGTCTACCATCTACTGTCATTATATTACCCTGGTCTACCATTATATTACCCTGGTCTACCATCTACTGTCATTATATTACCCATGGTCTACCATCTACTGTCATTATATTACCCTGGTCTACCATCTACTGTCATTATATTACCCTGGTCTACCATCTACTGTCATTATATTACCCTGGTCTACCATCTACTGTCATTATATTACCCTGGTCTACCATCTACTGTCATTATATTACCCTGGTCTACTATCTACTGTCATTATATTACCCTGGTCTACTCTACTGTCATTATATTACCCTGGTCTACCATCTACTGTCATTATATTACCCTGGTCTACCATCTACTGTCATTATATTACCCTGGTCTACCATCTACTGTCATTATATTACCCTGGTCTACCATCTACTGTCATTATATTACCCTGGTCTACCATCTACTGTCATTATATTACCCTGGTCTACCATCTACTGTCATTATATTACCCTGGTCTACCATCTACTGTCATTATATTACCCTGGTCTACCATCTACTGTCATTATATTACCCTGGTCTACCATCTACTGTCATTATATTACCCTGGTCTACCATCTACTGTCATTATATTACCCTGGTCTACCATCTACTGTCATTATATTACCCTGGTCTACCATCTACTGTCATTATATTAACCTGGTCTACCATCTACTGTCATTATATTACCCTGGTCTACCTTCTACTGTCATTATATTACCCTGGTCTACCATCTACTGTCATTATATTAACCCTGGTCTACCATCTACTGTCATTATATTACCCTGGTCTACCTCTACTGTCATTATATTAACCTGGTCTACCATCTACTGTCATTATATTACCCTGGTCTACCATCTACTGTCATTATATTACCCTGGTCTACCATCTACTGTCATTATATTACCCTGGTCTACCATCTACTGTCATTATATTACCCTGGTCTACCATCTACTGTCATTATATTACCCTGGTCTACCATCTACTGTCATTATATTACCCTGGTCTACCATCTACTGTCATTATATTACCCTGGTCTACCATCTACTGTCATTATATTACCCTGGTCTACCATCTACTGTCATTATATTACCCTGGTCTACCATCTACTGTCATTATTATTACCCTGGTCTACCATCTACTGTCATTATATTACCCTGGTCTACCATCTACTGTCATTATATTACCCTGGTCTACCATCTACTGTCATTATATTACCCTGGTCTACCATCTACTGTCATTATATTACCCTGGTCTACCATCTACTGTCATTATATTACCCTGGTCTACCATCTACTGTCATTATATTACCCTGGTCTACCATCTACTGTCATTATATTACCCTGGTCTACCATCTACTGTCATTATATTACCCTGGTCTACCATCTACTGTCATTATATTACCCTGGTCTACCATCTACTGTCATTATATTACCCTGGTCTACCATCTACTGTCATTATATTACCCTGGTCTACCATCTACTGTCATTATATTACCCTGGTCTACCATCTACTGTCATTATATTACCCTGGTCTACCATCTACTGTCATTATATTACCCTGGTCTACCATCTACTGTCATTATATTACCCTGGTCTACCATCTACTGTCATTATATTACCCTGGTCTACCATCTACTGTCATTATATTACCCTGGTCTACCATCTACTGTCATTATATTACCCTGGTCTACCATCTACTGTCATTATATTACCCTGGTCTACCATCTACTGTCATTATATTACCCTGGTCTACCATCTACTGTCATTATATTACCCTGGTCTACCATCTACTGTCATTATATTACCCTGGTCTACCATCTACTGTCATTATATTACCCTGGTCTACCATCTACTGTCATTATATTACCTGGTCTACTTTCTACTGTCATTATATTACCCTGGTCTACTACTGTCATTATATTACCCTGGTCTACCATCTACTGTCATTATATTACCCTGGTCTACCATCTACTGTCATTATATTACCCTGGTCTACCATCTACTGTCATTATATTACCCTGGTCTACCATCTACTGTCATTATATTACCCTGGTCTACCATCTACTGTCATTATATTACCCTGGTCTACCATCTACTGTCATTATATTACCCTGGTCTACCATCTACTGTCATTATATTACCCTGGTCTACCATCTACTGTCATTATATTACCCTGGTCTACCATCTACTGTCATTATATTACCCTGGTCTACCATCTACTGTCATTATATTACCCTGGTCTACCATCTACTGTCATTATATTACCCTGGTCTACCATCTACTGTCATTATATTACCCTGGTCTACCATCTACTGTCATTATATTACCCTGGTCTACCATCTACTGTCATTATTACCCTGGTCTACCATCTACTGTCATTATATTACCCTGGTCTACCATCTACTGTCATTATATTACCCTGGTCTACCATCTACTGTCATTATATTACCCTGGTCTACCATCTACTGTCATTATATTACCCTGGTCTACCATCTACTGTCATTATATTACCCTGGTCTACTTTCTACTGTCATTATATTACCCTGGTCTACTCTACTGTCATTATATTACCCTGGTCTACCATCTACTGTCATTATATTACCCTGGTCTACCATCTACTGTCATTATATTACCCTGGTCTACCATCTACTGTCATTATATTACCCTGGTCTACCATCTACTGTCATTATATTACCCTGGTCTACCATCTACTGTCATTATATTACCCTGGTCTACCATCTACTGTCATTATATTACCCTGGTCTACCATCTACTGTCATTATATTACCCTGGTCTACCATCTACTGTCATTATATTACCCTGGTCTACCATCTACTGTCATTATATTACCCTGGTCTACCATCTACTGTCATTATATTACCCTGGTCTACCATCTACTGTCATTATATTACCCTGGTCTACCATCTACTGTCATTATATTACCCTGGTCTACCATCTACTGTCATTATATTACCCTGGTCTACCATCTACTGTCATTATATTAACCTGGTCTACCATCTACTGTCATTATATTACCCTGGTCTACCTTCTACTGTCATTATCTTAACCTGGTCTACCATCTACTGTCATTATATTAACCTGGTCTACCATCTACTGTCATTATATTACCCTGGTCTACCATCTACTGTCATTATATTACCCTGGTCTACCATCTACTGTCATTATATTACCCTGGTCTACCATCTACTGTCATTATATTACCCTGGTCTACCATCTACTGTCATTATATTACCCTGGTCTCTACTGTCATTATATTACCCTGGTCTACCATCTACTGTCATTATATTACCCTGGTCTACCATCTACTGTCATTATATTAACCTGGTCTACCATCTACTGTCATTATATTACCCTGGTCTACCATCTACTGTCATTATATTACCCTGGTCTACTTTCTACTGTCATTAAATTACCCTGGTCTACACCCTACTGTCATTATATTACCCTGGTCTACCATCTACTGTCATTATATTACCCTGGTCTCTACTGTCATTATATTACCCTGGTCTACCATCTACTGTCATTATATTTCCCTGGTCTACCATCTACTG
>NW_026285289.1:97500-108592 GCF_023373465.1 Oncorhynchus keta | reverse complement strand
CACCAACACCAACACTAAATAGCACAACACCAATACCAACACTAACACCACACCAACACCAACACTAAATAGCACATCACACCAACACCAACACTAAATAGCACATCACACCAACACCACACTAAATAGCACATCACACCAACACCAACATAGCACATCACACCAACACCAACATAGCACATCACACCAACACCAACACTAACATCACACCACACCACATCACCAACACCAACACTAAATAGCACATCAACACCAACACTAGCACACACCAACACTAAATAGCACATCACACCAACACCAACACTAAATAGCACATCAACACCACACTAAATAGCACATCACACCAACACCAACACTAAATAGCACATCACACCAACACCACACTAAATAGCACATCACACCAACACCAACACTAAATAGCACATCACACCAACACCAACACTAAATAGCACATCACACCAACACCAACACTAAATAGCACATCACACCAACACCAACACTAAATAGCACATCACACCACACTAAATAGCACATCACACCACCAACACTAAATAGCACATCACACCAACACCACACTAAATAGCACATCACACCAACACCAACACTAATGCCATCACACCAACACTAAATAGCACATCACACCAACACCACTAAATAGCACATCACACCAACACTAAATAGCACATCACACCAACACCAACACTAAATAGCACATCACACCAACACTAAATAGCACATCACACCAACACCACACTAAATAGCACATCACACCAACACCAACACTAAATAGCACATCACACCAACACCAACACTAAATAGCACATCACACCAACACCAACACCAATACCGACACCAATACCAACACCAACACCAACACCAACACCAACACCAACACCAACACCAGCACATCCAACACCAACACCAACACCAATACCAACACCAACACCAACACCAACACTAAATAGCACATCACACCAACACCAACACTAAATAGCACATCACACCAACACCAACACTAAATAGCACATCACACCAACACCACACTAAATAGCACATCACACCAACACCAACACTAAATAGCACATCAACACCAACACCAACACCAACACTAAATAGCACATCACACCAACACTAAACTAGCACATCACACCAACACTAACACTAAATAGCACATCACACCAACACCAACACTAAATAGCACATCACACCAACACCACACTAAATAGCACATCACACCAACACCAACACTAAATAGCACATCACACCAACACCAACACAAAAAAGCACACCACACCAACACCACACCAAAAAGCACATCACACCAACACCAACACCAACACCAACACCAACACCAACACTAAATAGCACATCACACCAACACCAACACTAAATAGCACATCACACCAACACCAACACTAAATAGCACATCACACCAACACCAACACTAAATAGCACATCACACCAACACCAACACTAAATAGCACATCACACCAACACCAACACTAAATAGCACATCACACCAACACCACACTAAATAGCACATCACACCAACACCAACACTAAATAGCACATCACACCAACACCAACACTAAATAGCACATCACACCAACACCAACACTAAATAGCACATCACACCAACACCAACACTAAATAGCACATCACACCAACACCACACTAAATAGCACATCACACCAACACCAACACTAAATAGCACATCACACCAACACCAACACTAAATAGCACATCACACCAACACCAACACTAAATAGCACATCACACCAACACCAACACTAAATAGCACATCACACCAACACCTAACACTAAATAGCACATCACACCAACACCAACACTAAATAGCACATCACACCAACACCAACACTAAATAGCACATCACACCAACACCAACACTAAATAGCACATCACACCAACACCACACTAAATAGCACATCACACCAACACCAACACTAAATAGCACATCACACCAACACCAACACTAAATAGCACATCACACCAACACCAACACTAAATAGCACATCACACCACACACACTAAATAGCACATCACACCAACACCAACACTAAATAGCACATCACACCAACACCAACACTAAATAGCACATCACACCAACACCAACACTAAATAGCACATCACACCAACACCACACTAAATAGCACATCACACCAACACCAACACTAAATAGCACATCACACCAACACCAACACTAAATAGCACATCACACCAACACCAACACTAAATAGCACATCACACCAACACCAACACTAAATAGCACATCACACCACAACACTAAATAGCACATCACACACCAACACCACACTAAATAGCACATCACACCAACACCACACTAAATAGCACATCACACCAACACCAACACTAAATAGCACATCACACCAACACCACACTAAATAGCACATCACACCAACACCAACACTAAATAGCACATCACACCAACACCACACTAAATAGCACATCACACCAACACCAACACTAAATAGCACATCACACCAACACCAACACTAAATAGCACATCACACCAACACTAAATAGCACATCACACCAACACCAACACTAAATAGCACATCACACCAACACCAACACTAAATAGCACATCACACCAATCACTAACACCAACACTAAATAGCACATCACACCAACACCAACACTAAATAGCACATCACACCAACACCAACACTAAATACACAGCACATCACACCAACACCACACTAAATAGCACATCACACCAACACCACACTAAATAGCACATCACACCAACACCAACACTAAATAGCACATCACACCAACACCAACACTAAATAGCACATCACACCAACACCAACACCACTCAAATAGCACATCACACCAACACCAACACTAAATAGCACATCACACCAACACCACACTAAATAGCACATCACACCAACACCAACACTAAATAGCACATCACACCAACACCAACACTAAATAGCACATCACACCAACACCAACACTAAATAGCACATCACACCAACACCAACACTAAATAGCACATCACACCACACTAAATAGCACATCACACCAACACCACACTAAATAGCACATCACACCAACACCAACACTAAATAGCACATCACACCAACACCACACTAAATAGCACATCACACCAACACCAACACTAAATAGCACATCACACCAACACCACACTAAATAGCACATCACACCAACACCAACACTAAATAGCACATCACACCAACACCAACACTAAATAGCACATCACACCAACACCAACACTAAATAGCACATCACACCAACACCAACACTAAATAGCACATCACACCAACACCACACTAAATAGCACATCACACCAACACCACACTAAATAGCACATCACACCAACACCAACACTAAATAGCACATCACACCAACACCACACTAAATAGCACATCACACCAACACCACACTAAATAGCACATCACACCAACACCAACACTAAATAGCACATCACACCAACACCAACACTAAATAGCACATCACACCAACACCAACACTAAATAGCACATCACACCAACACCAACACTAAATAGCACATCACACCACACACTAAATAGCACATCACACCAACACTAAATAGCACATCACACCAACACCAACACTAAATAGCACATCACACCAACACCAACACTAAATAGCACATCACACCAACACCAACACCAACACTAAATAGCACATCACACCAACACCAACACTAAATGAGTACATCACACCAACACCAGCACCACACTAAATAGCACATCACACCAACACCAATACCAACACTAAATAGCACATCACACCAACACACCACACTAAATAGCACATCACACCAACACCAACACTAAATAGCATCACACCAACACCACACTAAATAGCACATCACACCAACACTAAATAGCACATCACACCAACACTAACACTAAATAGCATCACACAACACTAAATAGCATCACACCAACACTAAATAGCACATCACTGTACTAAATGGCATCACACCAACACCAACACTAAATAGCACATCACACCAACACCAACACTAAATGGCACATCACACCAACACTAAATAGCACATCACACCAACACCAACTTTTTCACACTAAATAGCACATCACACCAACACTAAATAGCACATCACACCAACACTAAATAGCACATCACACCAACACCACACTAAATAGCACATCACACCAGCACCAACACTAAATAGCACATCACACCAACACTAAATAGCGCATCACTCAGCACCACACTAAATAGCACATCACACCAACACCAACACTAAATAGCACATCACACCAACACCAACACTAAATAGCACATCACACCAACACCACACTAAATAGCACATCACACCAACACTAAATAGCACATCACACCAACACCACACTAAATAGCACATCACACCAACACCACACTAAATAGCACATCACACCAACACCACACTAAATAGCACATCACACCAACACCACACTAAATAGCACATCACACCAACACCACACTAAATAGCACATCACACCAACACCACACTAAATAGCACATCACACCAACACCAACACTAAATAGCACATCACACCAACACTACACTAAATAGCACATCACACCAACACCACACTAAATAGCACATCACACCAACACCAACACTAAATAGCACATCACACCAACACCACACTAAATAGTCACATCTACACCAACACCAACACTAAATAGCACATCACACCAACACCAACACTAAATAGCACATCACACCAACACCACTAAATAGCACATCACCAACACCACACTAAATAGCACATCACACCAACACCACACTAAATAGCACATCACACCAACACCAACACCACTAAATGGCATCACACCAACACCAGCACTAAATAGTACATCACACCAGCACCAACACTAAATGGCACATCACACAACACCACACTAAATGGCACATCACACCAACACTAACACTAAATAGCACATCACTGTACCACACTAAATGGCACAACACACCAACACCACACTAAATGGCACATCACACCAGCACCACACTAAATGGCACATCACACCAACACCAAACTAGCACATCACACCAACACCACACTAAATAGCACAATCACACCAACACCAGCACCACACTAAAATAGCACATCACACCAACACCACATAAAATGGCACATCAACACCAACACCACACTAAATAGCACATCACACCAACACCACACTAAATAGTACATCACCAACACCACACTAAATAGCACATCACCAACACCACATAAATGGCACATCACACCAACACCACTAAATGGCACATCACACCAACACCACACTAAAATGGCACATCACACCAACACTAACGCACACTAAATGGCACATCACACCAACACCACACTAAATGGCACATCACACCAACACCACACTAAAATGTACACATCACACCAACACCAACACTAAATAGCACATCACACCAACACCAACACTAAATAGCACATCACACCACACCACACTAAATAGCACACACCACCACACTAAATAGCACAACACACCAGCACCAACACCAACACTAAATGGCACATCACACCAGCACCACACTAAAATGGCACATCACACCAACACCACACTAAATGGCACATCACACCAGCACCACACTAAATAGTACATCACACCAACACCAACACTAAATGGCACATCACACTAACACCACACTAAATGGCATCACACTACCACACTAAATAGCACAACACACCAACACCACACTAAATGGCACATCACACCAACACCAACACCACACTAAATGGCACATCACACCAACACCACACTAAATGGCACATCACACCAACACCAACACATCACACTAAATGGCACATCACACCAACACCACACTAAATGGCACATCACACCACACCACACTAAATGGCACATCACACCAACACCACACTAAATGGCACATCACCAACACCAACACTAAATGGCACAACACACCAGCACCAACACAAATGGCGCATCCACACCAGCACCAACACCACACTAAATGGCACATCCACACCAGCACACTAAATAGCACATCACACCAACACTAAATGGTACATCACACCACTTCACCACACTAAAATGGCACATCACTGTACTACCACGCACACCCGGCACTAGAAATGGCACATCACCCAACACCAGCACTAATGGCGCATCTCACCAGCACCACACTAAATGGCACATCACCCAGCACAATACCAAATGGCACAACACAACACCAACACAATACCAACACCAACACCAACACTAAATAGCACATCACATACAACACTAAACAATCTCCAACAAGGACATGAGGGGAAACAGACTTAAATGGCACACAACATGTAATGGTGGACTGGAACCAGATGGCACAAGAGACAAGACAAAACTAATGGAAAATGAAAAATGCATCACTAAATGGCACATCAACAAAGAGAGGACGCTAAATGGCACATCACATCAAACACTAAATCAGCACATCACACCAACACCAACTGACAAATGGCACATGACTGGAACACCAAATAAAAAGTCATCACAAATAAAACAAATGTGATATACAGAAATATTTGAAATAGCACATCACATATTGTACCATATCTGAATGGCATGATAAACACCAACACTAAATGGCACATCACATCAGCACTAAATTGCACATTCACACCCACATAATGTCCCCAGTAAATGGCACAGAGTCGAAATCAACTCCTCTACTGTAATCATGTAGCACATCGCATCAGCACTGTAATCATGTAGCACATCCTCACCTATGGGGTGTAATCATGGCACATCACCCCTCACCATAGACTGTAATCATGTAGCACCACCTCCTCCACCAGGTATAATCATGCACATCACACCAACACCAACACCATGTAGCACCTCCTCTACACATCACACAGCACCACCTCTAAATGGGGTGTACATCATGTAGCACCACCTCCTAAATGGCACAATCATGTAGCACCACTCTAAAGGGTGTAATCACAGCACCTCCCAACTACTGAATGGCACATCACACCAGCACCTCGCTAAATGGCACATCACACCAGCACCAACACTAAATGGCACCTCACACCAGCACTAACACTAAATGGCACCTCACTCCTCTATAACACCAACACTAAATGCAGCACATCACACCAACACCAACACTAAATAGCACCTCACCTACAAACAAAACAATCTCCAACAAGGACATGAGGGGAAACAGAGGGTTAAACACACAACATGTAATTGTAATGGGATTGGAACCAGGTGTGTAAGGAAGACAAGACAAAACCAATGGAAAATGAAAAAATGCATCAATGATGTAATCAGAAGGACGGTCTATTCCCTGGGGTCGACCCCGAACAAGGAGAGGGACCGGCGTCGGAGGGAAGTCGTGACGTTGAAGAACTACTGAATCAGTGTTTTGTCAGACAGCGGCTCGACAGAGAGTCGAGGTCTGTGACTTGGAATGAAATAATAAAGTCATCAAATAAAACAAATGTGATATACAGAAATATTTAATTAAAGTAAAGTAATGTATATTGTAATATCTGATGGTTAATAAAGTGATAAGCAGTTATGGACAGTCGCTAAGCATCATGGGACTTCTGTGTTGTTACAGAGTTCAACCCACATAATGTCCCCAGTAAATATTAAACCCAAGTCGAAATCCTCCTCTCTACGGGGGTGTAATCATGTAGCACCTCCTCCTCTATGGTGTAATCATGTAGCACCTCCTCCTCTATGGGGTGTAATCATGGGCACCACCTCCTCCTCTATGGGGTTTCTAATCATGTAGCACCACCTCCTCCTCTACGGGGTGTAATCATGTAGCACCACCTCCTCTATGGGGTGTAATCATGTAGCACCTCCTCTATGGGGTGTAATCATGTAGCACCCTCTCTATGAGGTGTAATCATGTAGCACCACCTCCTCTATGGGGTGTAATCATGTAGCACCTCCTCTATGGGGTGTAATCATGTAGCACCTCCTCTATGGGGTGTAATCATGTAGCACCTCCTCTATTTTATGTAATCATGTAGCACCACCTCCTCTATGGGGTGTAATCATGTAGCACCTCCTACTCTGGGGTGTAATCATGTAGCACCTCCTCCTCTATGGGGTGTAATCATGCAGCACCTCCTCCTCTATGGGGTGTAATCATGTAGCACCTCCTCCTCTATGGGGTGTAATCATGTAGCACCACCTCCTCCTCTATGGGGTAATCATGTAGCACCACCTCCTCTATGGGGTGTAATCATGTAGCACCACCTCCTCTATGGGTTGTAATCATGTAGCACCACCTCCTCCTCTATGGGGTGTAATCATGTAGCACCACCTCCTCCTCTACGGGGTGTAATCATGTAGCACCACCTCCTCTATGGGGTGTAACCATGTAGCACTTCCTCCTCTATTCCCTGGGGTGTAGACAGAACCGGTGACCGGAACATTCTGCGTTGTGTTTCCCTTAATTGAATGATCTGGGTGCTAAAGGATCTATCAGACCGTTCATGTCAAACTGGGCCCAGAGCGGACGATCTGTGTTTTTATGAAGGAGAATCATAATCATAGCTGATATACGTTTTAGAGCTCAGGGGAGAACAGTTTGGGCGGCGGTTGAGATGTGTGTGTGTTGGTGGAGGGTTGTGTGTCTGTGTGTGTATGCGTGCATGTGTGTGTGTGTGTGTGTGTGTGTGTGTGTGTGTGTGTGTGTGTGTGTGTGTGTGTGTGTGTGTGTGTGTGTGTGATGATGTGATGATGTGTGTGATGATGATGTGTGTGATGATGATGTGTGTGTGTGTGAATCAGAGCTGAGATACGTGTTTAGTGCTCGGGGAGAACTATGGGGGGGGGCATCGAGATGTGTGTGTGTGTGTGTGTGAGTGAATGAGTGTGTGTATGGATGCCGTCTCGAAGGTGTACAGAGACAGAGACCTGGGAATTCGTTCTAATTTCCATCTCCACGGAAACCGTGATTGAAGGCAGAAACTTAGCCACAGGGTCAGGACCGCTCCACAGACAGGAAATAGACACAGAGATGAAACAGTATTTTTCTGTCTTTTATTCCCTCTCTCCTTTCACTCTTTCTGTCTTTTATTCCCTCTCTCCGTCCTGTCTTTTATTCCCTCTCTACTTCCTGTATTTTATTCCCTCTCTCTTCCTGTCTTTTATTCCCTCTCTCCTTTCTGTCTTTTATTCACTCTCTCCCTTCCTGTCTTTTATTCCCTCTCTCCTTCCTGTCTTTTATTCCCTCTCTCCTTCCTGTCTTTTATTCCCTCTCTCCTTCCTGTCTTTTATTCCCTCTCTCCTTCCTGTATTATTATTCGATCTCTCCTTACTGTCTTTTATTCCCTCTCTCCTTCCTGTATTTTATTCCCTCTCTCCGTCTTGTCTTTTATTCCCTCTCTCCTTCCTGTCTTTTATTCCCTCTCTCCTTCCTGTATTTTATTCACTCTCTCCTTCCTGTATTTTATTCCTCTCTCCTTCCTGTATTTTATTCCCTCTCTCCTTTCTGTATTTTATTCCCTCTCTCCTTCCTGTCTTTTATTCCCTCTCTCCTTCCTGTATTTTATTCCCTCTCTCCTTTCTGTCTTTTATTCCCTCTCTCCTTCCTGTCTTTTATTCCCTCTCTCCTTCCTGTATTTTATTCCCTCTCTCCTTCCTGTATTTATTCCCTCTCCCTTTCTCTCTTTTATTCCCTCTCACCTTCCTGTCTTTATTCCCTCTCTCTCCTTCCTGTATTTTATTCCTCTCTCCTTTCTCCCTTCCTGTCTTATTCCCTCTCTCCTTTCTCCTTCCTGTCTTATTCCCTCTCTCTTTCCCTCTTCCTGTATTTTATTTCCTCTCCCTCTCTCTTTCTGTCTTTTATTCCCTCTCTTCTTCCTGTATTTTTATTCCCTCTCTCCTTCCTGTCTTTTATTCCATCTCTCCTTCCTGTCTTTATTCCCTCTCTCCTTCCTGTATTTTATTCCCTCTCTCCTTCCTGTCTTTTATTCCCTCTCTCCTTCCTGTATTTTATTCCCTCTCTCCTTTCTCTGTCTTTTATTCCCTCTCTTCTTCCTTATTTTATTCCCTCCCTTCCTGTCTTTTATTCCCTCTCTCCTTCCTGTCTTTTATTCCCTTCCTGTCTTTTATTCCTCTCTCCTTCCTGTCTTTTATTCCTCTTCCTTCCTGTATTTTATTCCCTCTCTCCTTCCTGTATTTTTTTATTTCTCTCCCTTTCTCCCTTCCTGTTCTCATTCCTTCTCTCCTTTCTTCCTGTATTTTATTCCTTCTCTCCTTTCCCTCTTTCTGTCTTTTATTCCCTCTCTCCTTCCTGTATTTTATTCCCTCTCTCCTTTCCTGTATTTTATTCCCTCTCTCCTTCCTGTCTTTTATTCCCTCTCTCCTTCCTGTCTTTTATTCCCTCTCTCCTTTCTCTCTTTCTGTTTTATTCCCTCTCTCATTTATTCCCTCTCTCCTTTATTCCCTCTCTCCTTTCTCTCTTTCTGTTTTATTCCCTCTCTCCTTTATTCCTCTCTCCTTTGTTTTCCTCTCCTTTGTTCCCTCTCTCCTTTGTTCCCTCTCTCCTTTATTCTCTCTCTTTGTTCCCTCTCTCCTTTATTCCCTCTCTCCTTTATTCCCTCTCTCCTTTGTTCCTCTCCTTTATTCTCTCTTTGTTCCCCTCTCTCCTTTATTCCCTCTCTCCTTATTCCCTCTCTCTCTTCTTGTTCCCTCTTCTCCCTTTATTCCCTCTCTCCTTTGTTCCCTCTCTCCTTTGTTTCCTCTCTCCTTTCCTTCCCTCTCTCTCCTTTGTTCCCTCTCTCCTTTGTTCCCTCTCTCCTTTGTTCCCTCTCTCCTTTGTTCCCTCTCTCCTTTATTCCCTCTCTCCTTTGTTCCCTCTCTCCTTTGTTCCCTCTCTCCTTTGTTCCCTCTCCTTTGTTTCCTCTCCTTTCCTCTCTCTTTTGTTTCTCTCTTTTGTTCCCTCTCTCCTTTATTCCCTCTCTCCTTTCTCTCTTTTGTTCTGTTTTTGTTCCCTCTCTCCTTTGTTCCCTCTCCCTTTGCCCCTTTATTCCCTCTCTCCTTTGTTCCCTCT